>NC_057746.1:9501309-9546015 GCF_004010195.1 Chiloscyllium plagiosum | reverse complement strand
AAGGGGGCATAGCTTTAAATTAAGTGGGGTAGGTATAGGACAGATGTTAGGGGTAGGTTCTTTACTCAGCGAGTCGTGAGTTCATGGAATGCCCTGCCAGTAGCAGTGGTGGACTCTCCCTCATTATGGGCATTTAAGCGGGCATTGGATAGGCATATGGAGGATAGTGGGCTAGTGTAGGTTAGGTGGGCTTGGATCGGCACAACATCGAGGGCCGAAGGGCCTGTACTGCGCTGTATTCTTCTATGTTCTATGTTCTATGATGAAACCTTCGAACCCATATGCCTTATTCATTTTTTTCAATATTCTTCGAAGTTTTGCCTATCAGACCAACGATTTATGTGATGAAGCAGCTTAGGTAAGGTATTTTGGCAAGAGGTTCTGGTGCAGTCGAGTGACCCTACCTCTGGATAGAAACAATTGCTTTATTTCATAGCTTGGAACGTGCATTCCTAACAGAGTCTATCACAAACTAAAACCTAGTCTTGGCATTTTCCTGTGATTTCCCAAATTCTTCTGTTTAAGGGTAAAGCTTTTATCTGAATATAATCGAATATTTAACTGCATGCTCGCGAACACATGAATTGTTTTAGAACACTCTTCAAGTACGTTTCTTTCAAAGATGAATGGCATATTATTTTGGTCTCTAATACGTGGCATTTAATAATTCTAGAATGACAGCTGCTTTGCTCTTTCATTGCTGTTTTGGTTTTAATGGTATATGGATCATGTAAAGCTGGTCATGAGTGAAACATTACAGTCATGATATCTGCTCAAAAAATGAGCAGTGTCATTGTTTATTTATTACATTCTGTTAATGGGATAAAGAAAATTTCTTTCACATTGACTTCTATCCATTTGCCACCGTCACAAACTGACTAATCCTATTAGCACAATATTTCATGGCTTTCCTCAGCTCCTCCCTGAATCTTGCTTGTGTAAGCGCATACATGCAGGTGCTTGTAGAGCAGTTCAGAACCCTAAGCATGCGCGAGGTTTCATTGACAATAGCAAATGGATCATTAAAGTCCCGGTAAAAGTAAGTGTTCGTGATTCGCGAAAACAGGAAGAGACCAACTGTCGCCATCCAAAGGATGATGAAACTTGCTGAGGCAGCAAAGAGTAACATCAGCGCTCTCCTCCGACTTTGCATCTCAGGGTCTCCCGCTTCTCCTCCACTTCCCCGAAATCCCCGCCGGATCTGACTAGCCACAAGTACATGCCTAATAGTCAGGAGGTTGAGCAGAACCACGCAAACGTAGGGGACCAATGGAGTTAAAATAGTGTGGAGCCAATAGAAGGCTCGCCACGCGGGAGATGTGTCAATGTTGGGATTTGTCTTACAGCCAAACTGTATGTTATTGTGCACATGGATGGGTAGTATTGCAAAGTAATAGGGGAGGTTCCTGGAGTAGGTCAGGAGGTAAATCACTGTAATTATCAACGTCGCGCACTTCATGGAGCAGTATGTTCTTCTGAATCGCTGGAAGCAGATGATGACGAATCGGTCGAAGGTGAAGGACACTGTTAGCCAGACCGAGCAGTCAATCACTGCAGCGATCAGGATTGAAATCAGACGGCACCCGAAGGTATACAAGTAAAAGACATGATGGAAACGCGGGAGGAGGATACGGTAGAGCAGAACATAGAAAATGAGGACCAGCAGATCGGCCGTGGACATGGACTTGAGGTACATTCGAGTGCTCCGAGACAGACCGCAGTCCCTCAGTTGGAGTGTCAGCAATGTGACCGCATTTGCTAGAGGGAAGAGAAGAAGACGAGAATTAAAAGAAGAGTCACGGGAGCTCTGCCAGCATCAAGGTTTGTAGATCACCCCACGGCATCACACATCCCTTACATTGTAATTCCTTCAGGACTGGAACTCCCCCATTCTCTATCATGGTTCAACATTGAGACTGATCCCTCAGCTGCGGAAAAGTTTAGCTCTGGGATTGGTGGAAACATTTTAAAAATCATAGATTCATAGAATACCTCCAATGTGGAAGCAGGCCAAACGGCCTATTGAGTCCAGACTGACCCTGTGAAGATCATTCCATTCAGACCTACGCCCCCGACCCTATCCCTTGAAATCTACATTCCATGGCTGGTCCGGCTTGTACACTTGACCTGCATATCTTAGCGTTCTAGAACCAAAAGTAGACCATTCTGCATTTCAAGCATTTTCCGTATTCAGACTGACAACGGCTAATCATCCAACACTCCCTGCAATGCTTACTTTTTCTTTCTGTCTGTCGTCCTAAAAACTGACTACCAATGGATATTCATTTCCTATCTCTCACCTCACTGCTATAAACCCTTTATTATATGCTTGCGTGACTTTTTTGTAAATGTTACACAAATATATATAAGAAAAGCTATAAGTTTTCTCCATTTCACATTCTTAATCCCATACACACTATTTTCCATTGTGCTCTTGTTTAATTCTTACCTTTGACTTCGCTGCCTCTCACCTTTCTTATTTCTGTCCCTCCCTAGTAATCATACGTTTTGATACCGTTAGCCCTAAGAACGACATCTATTTCCTCCTAGAAAATATTCGGCATTTCAGTCTCAATCCTCTCTGTGTTCCATAGAATTCTCTCGCTGAAGAAATTTATCCTCATCTCAGTCTTCAATGGCCTACCTCTTATGCTTAACATCTAACGCCTGCTACTGAACTTCCTCGTCATCCAGAACATCCTTCCTGCATGGACTTGGCCTCTATCGCTTTTTCTAGGTTTCTATGACGCGTACCACCTCCGCCCATTCTTCCAAACTGCAGTGAGCGTAGTCATGATCAAACATTTTTACTCCATTGCTCCATTCCAGTCTGATAAACATTCGTTGCAATTTCGCCATAGCCAGAATATGCCACCCCACCTCCAATACCACCCCGACAAGGAGATCAAATATGCAATATTCTAAGTGTGGTGTCAGCAAGACCTTGCACAACTGCAGTAAAATATGCCTGTCACTAAACGGCAACTAATTAGATGTCACTTACTGCTGTTATTGGAAAGCGTTAAGCAATGTTCACCCCATTTAATGGGGAGGGCAGTATTTTTAGCGCTGATTGAACCACGTGTAATTATACATACGGGCGTCCCTCATTCTGGCATCGCATAATAGAATTTGTATTCTCGTTTGCATCGGCCTGTGGAGCTAAAAATTTAGTGTCCATCCTCCATGCAAGAATCAAAGATATGAAATAAATCGTATCATGGATTGAGGCAGTCTCGAGCGCGGGTGACTTTACAACTAAGCATACGACAGCTGTTAAAAGAAGTGCCGGGTTGAACTTGTAGTGGCTGCAAACAAAGCAAAACTCTAATGAGTGGAGAATGGCGTTATCCAAAGGGAGCGTATTTGAAAAGCACAAGAACATAAGCCAAGTTAAGAAAACGAACTGTAAGGAAAGAATCCAAAGAGTGAAACGAAACTGCATACTACAGCACAGAGAAGGAGCCACATCACCCTGCCAGCGTTGGGACCATTCGAGATTTCAGGAGAAATGCGGGAATGCTGTGACTGCCCGTCGACTACATGCAGTACCTAGAGTCTCGGTCCTTTCTTTCTCACACGTGGACTAAATGAATTGCTTGAGAACGACAACCGATTACTCTGGATACCTCAGGAAGAAGCCAAAATGCATCTGCCACTCAGATTTCCGTGTATGTCTCAAAATAATTATCCAGTTGTACATCCACGTGCATGCAGCGAAGGAAGGTAGTTACATTAAAACATTAAAATGATGAATGTAATTTTAGTCATCAAAGAGACAACCGTAATCCTGAACCGAAATATTAGTACCGAAATATTCAGCCTAACGCGCTCAGAGTTCCGAATCCTGGATGGGTATTTATTCAATCTGACAAGGCCGAATGGAGACGGAAACATTAAAATCTCCGGATGCTTCTGTCTCGACTGTGAGAGAGTCATGGACTTCCCCAGGGGTTAGAAATTCATCCACAGTTGTAAGTACTTTGGCAACCCGTAATAATTCACGGCTGATAAATTGTTTCGGTTATGGTTATTAGAGTTGGCTGGTGGCGAGAATGGTCCACGTTTGTTGCAAACTCATAGACGTTACTCTGTCGAATTTCTACCAACTGTTGTAAAGACAACAATCACCACCCTTCTGGGGAGAAATAGAGGCTGTCACTACAAGAATGTCAGGCGGCACTTGGAATGTCGAAAGACATCTGAGGGATGTCTTCAAATGAAAATTGGCACATTTCGGTATTACGGGGACATGAAGACAAGTGGTTAACGAGCTTGACGGAGACTTAGATATTAATAGGATCATAAAAGAACAAGAAAAAGTAATTACAGAGTTGCAGTGAGTTTGGGAAAGTCCATAGCCTAGGTCCCATGCAGTTGGAGGCAGAGGTGCGAACGCCTGTATGAACAGAATCCATGGGATCCCCTTTCTAGGCGAAGGAGGGGCAGATCTCTCGCAGCAGTGCATTACGAGGGTGGTGGACAGAGGATGGATAAATGAAGCAATTAAATTTGATTTTTGCATTTTAAGTACTAAGGCTTTCCTGCAGAGGGAGCCTCAGTGAGAACAGGGTTGATAATTGAACGAAACATTGCATGTTTTGGAACAGTGTGGAGAAATTCAAGATCCATGACAGAACATTGGAAGATTCTCTGACTTCACAACATGGAGCGTAAAACCCATTAATGCAATTACTGTAGATTCCCGTATTTAAACGAATTAAATATCTTACCTGGAATTCCTAGTATTACCAGAGCACAATAGAAAACGTTCCCGATTTGGAGAATTGGGGCTTGTTCCATTTTCTCTGTGTTGGTTCAGGAAGAGGTTCAATGCTTCCAAACTGTATCCTTATATATACAACCCAACCTCAGTGAAGCAATTCACTTAAGCCCTTGAAGAAATCAATAACAATCCACTGAACAAACAGCATAATGACGTTACATACGCAGCAACGTATTTGCAAGGATGCCAAGCACACTTAATGATTCAAAACATTTCAACAGAGGTTTAAAGCAAACATCGATACTGATCTATTAAACTATAAGAAGGTTATTTCACCACTGAGATAACAATTTTTATTTTAAATACTTCAGTTAATTGTTAGTAATTATCAGTAAAAGAGTAATGTGTAGTTCTGTCAATTTTCTTCAGTTTCAAACTAACTAAGACCTTGTTTTTATTTGTCATGCATCGATAGAAAGTGTTGCTATGCATTTATATTCCACACATTCTGTTCATATGTGCTCGGTCACGTAAGGTCCCCAGCCTCACAAGTGCCTTTGCTCACGCAATTCGAACCCTCCCCAGATATCAAAAACTTGTTGAAAGTTTTGTATACCACAAAGTGATGCTCGCTTGTCCATGCTCCAGAAATAGGACTGAGGACATGTGCTCCAGAACTTGTGCCAAGCTGCTCCTTTCCAGCTATAAGAATGACAAACTTATCAAGCAGCAAAACTTCCAGGATACGTTCTGTGCACAACACGAAGGATAAATGCAACCTGGCCAATTACTTCTCCACAAAATTACTCGCGATTCTCAGTGAAGTGATGGCAAGGGTTTTAAGTGATATTAAACAACAATTTCTCAGCAATAAACTGCACACTGACGCTCACATTCCATTTCAAATATGTCATTCAGTTCTCCTCTCGTTACAAGTGTGGTCAAAACAGGGATTATATTTTTTTTTAATTCTGAAGAGATTGAATCTGCTTGATAATGTGGCAGCACCTAACCTAGCATGATATCAAGGAGAGAAGGAACATGAGAGTCAATGTGAATCTGGAGGAGAACACTGTCCTGGTTTCAGTCACACCTGGAACAATGACAAATGGCAGTGGTTATTGAAGGTAAATCATGTCAGTTCTAGGAAATTGTGGCAGTGAGATAATGTCCAAGCCCCAGATGTTTTTGGGGTTTCCAACAATGGACTTTTTTTTTTACATCATGAGGTCAGAAGTGGAAGTGTTTGCTAAAGACTGTACAATGTTCAGAAACACTCATGACTCTCTCGATACTGAAGCAGTCCATGTCAATATGCCACAAGATGTAAACAAAATCCATACTTGAACTGAGAAGTAACTAGAGCAGTTCCACTTCTCTAATGCCAGGCAGTGAATATCTACAACATAGCCGAATCTAACAATTGTCCTTTGATATTTAATGATATTACCATGTTGGAGTACCACTCTGTCACCTTCTGCAGGACTATCATTGACTATTGTTGAACTATACAGACAATATAAATACTCCCAGCTACAAGATGATAACTCTGTCATTTGTGAGTTACCTTCTGCTTCTCAAATGCCTGTACACAATCCACAAGATACAAGTTACGAATATAATGTACATTCATCTTATCCCAGCGAAGACAGCTCCATTAACATTCACCAAGCTCATTGTTATCCAGGTCAAAGCAGGCATCGTGCATTGCATCCTATAAACATAGCCCTTCAGGCCACCATGACTGTGCTGTCCGTGATGCCATTCTAAACGAATCCAATCTGCTTGCAGATCCATTCCCTACCTGTTCGTGTACCTGTCTAAATGCCTCTTAAATGCTGTTGTCGTATCTGCTTCGATCAACTCATCTCACTGTCTACCTGTCCACGCCTGTCTTAATTTTATATACCTTAATCAGGTCTCCCCTTAGCCTCCAAAATCTACTGAAAACAATTTTTTTCAAACTCTCCCTACAATTAATGCACACCTATCTAGGCAAAACACTGGCAAACATTTTTCAAAGCCTTCACATCCTTCCTGTAATGTCGCTACCAGTCCTATATGCAATGCCTCAGATGTGGCCTGGCTAAAGTTTTACACAGCTGCAACGTGACCTGCCGACATTTATAGTCAATGCCCTAACCTCTGAAGGCAAGCATTCCATTTGCCTTCTTTACCAGTTGGAATACAGACAGACTCTAACCTCACCTTTAATGAATTGTCTGAGCTAAGAGAGGACCTTTTTGTTTTTATATATAAAACCTTTAATTATCTCGGGAATGTAACTTGAAAGAAGTTCTTGGATTTATGTATTAATGAATCGAAACCTGAAACCTATTCTAAAAGATAAAAGACTTAACAGCAATCTAGGTTTTTTCATTATATCGCATGAGTGTATGACACTCTGATCTTTTGCTAAAAAATTCTGTGTCTTATCATCCTACTCCACCGCCTACCTGGCAAAGAAGCAACGCTCTGACAACTTGTACGTTTCATATGTTGTTCCTATCTTACTCCAGTCAAATTTAAATTCATTTCACTACTTTGAAGCGATCTCAGAAAATGTTACATTAATATCAACAGTATCAATACACTGAATTCATTCCACGTGAGAAGGGCTGGAGACATTGGATACTGCAAAGGCTATAGTATCTGGCAATAATCCAGCAATGGTACTGAAGAACTATGCTCCAGCAGGTGCGACGTTCCAAGTCAAGACGTTCCGGTACAGTTACAACACTGGCAGTAACTGAAAATGTGGAAAATTGTCCAGGGATGTCCTGTACGCAACAAGTAGGACAAGCCAAACCCAGCCAATTACCGCCCTTTCAGTCGACTGTCAATCATCAGCAAAGTGCTGGAAGGTGTCTTTAACACTACTATCAAGCAGCATCTGTTCAGCAATAATCTGCTGACTGGTGCCCAGTTTGAGTTCAGTCTGGGCCTCTCAGGATCTGATGTCATTAAAGCTTTGTTTCAAACGTTGACAAAAGCACTGAATTCCGGAAGTAAGAAGAGAGTGACAGCCTTTGACATCCATTGTGGTATTGAGGAGCCCAAACAAAACTGGAATCAATGGGAATCAGGGCAAAACTCTCCATTAGTTGGTGTCATGCCTGGCACATAAGAAAATGATTGCTGATACTGGATGTCAATCATCACAACTCCAAGACATCTCTACAGGAGTTCCTTTGTGTAGTGTGCTAGGTCCAAACATCTAAAACTGCTGCACCAATGAACCTTCCTCCATCAAAGCATAGAATTAGGAATGTTGGTCAGCATTGCACAATATTCAACACCATTCGTAACTCGTCAGATACTGACGCAGTCCGTGATGAAAAGCAGCCAAGTTGGACAAGATGTAGACTTGGGCTGATACGTGGCAATTAATGTTCACAGTAGAAAAATGCGACGCAATGACCATCTCCGTTCAGAGACATTTAACCACACACCTTGAAATTCATTGGTGTTTCTATCACTGAATACCTCAACAACAATATCTTGGGGGTGACCAGAAACTGAACCAGTCTTGTTATATAAATGACTCCAAGAGCAGGTCAGAGGTGACGAATATTGCAGCAACTTTCTCACCAGCTAACTCCCATAGCTTGCCCACCATCTGCAAGGCACGACTCGGGAGTGTGATGGAATACTCCTACTTGCGTAGATGAGTACAGCTCCAACAACACGCAAGCAATTTGACACTATCCAAGACAAAGCAGCCCACTCAATTGGCACCAAATCCACAAATATCCACTCTGTTCACTTCCTCCACGACTGTTAGCAATCTGTATGCTTTCCGAGATGCAATGCAGAATTTCACCAAAAATACTAGACAGCACTTTCCAAACCAATAACCGCTACCACATAGAAATGACGTGGAGGTGCCGATGTTGGACTCTCGTGGACAAAGTTAAAAACCAGACAACATTACGTTATTGTCTAATAGGAAGTGACCCCAAAGTTTGTACTTGAAAATAAATCTGTTGGACTCTAAGCTGGTTTCGTGTGATTAACTCTGTCCATCAAGAAAGGCAAGGGCAGGAAAACCGTCACCTGCAAGCTCCCCTGCAAAACACTCAGCATACTGATTTTGAAATATATCACCATTCCTTGACTGTCATTGTGGCATGATCTTGGAATTCGTTCCCACCAGCTCGTGAACTGAAACACTGCAAGAAAGCAACACACTAACACGTTCTCAAGGGCAATACATGCTGACCAGCCAAGGACACACACAACCTAGGAGTGACTCCAAAAAGAAAGGTCGGTTTTAGCTTTGGGTTCATTTATGCACGGGTGTTATATTGTCTGGCATGAATTTTGGGACAACATTCAGCTTTGCTTTCCTCAGGTTGCGAGTAGGCTGACAATTTCCAGATGATGTATATTTTGGATGTAATGTTTGCATTTAGCACAGACTTGCTGAACGAGATCATTTAACGGAGGTGATTCATAGAGTCATCGATTCATATAAATACAGCACGAAAACAGGCCCTTCAACCCTACCCGTCCATGCCAACCAGGTTTCCTAAACTGAACAAGTCCTATATGCCCGTGTTTGGCACATATCACTCCACAATTTTCATATCGATGTACCTGTTCAATTGTTTCGGTTAATATCTGCGTCAGGCACAATTGTTCAATTGCAATCATTCAATATGTTGGAATCAGTTTTGAAAAAGGAGTCGCATTATGTATCAGTCCAATTTATGAACTAATTTCAGTTAGTGGTTTGGAAAAATAGTCGCAGAGCAAGATTCAACTCACGATTGCAAACCAACTCAGAGACAGGGGTCTCGTTGTTGAGAGAACTCGCTGTCTTAGCCGGAGCCAATTAGTCTTATAGTGAAGGCTCTTCATCTGAAGGAGGGTGAATCAATGTCAAGTTATAGATTGAGTGCAATTTCTTGAGGTAGATTCAATTCATGGGCAACGATTAATTTCTGGGAGAGAATTGATTCCTCGGTTGGAGTCCATTTCTTGGATGCATTCAGAGATTGCATTACGAGTTGTCTTTTTGAGTTTAATCTTATCTATATATTCTACTATTAGTTAAAAATGGACATATTATGGAGAGGAGTAAGTTTGCAGTTTGCTGTTATTTTGTTGGTTGGGATCAGTTTACACTTCATACTCGATTTATTTTACAAGATAAATTTATCTAAAATCTACACGATTTATTAACAGTGTCTTTGCCCATTGCAAGAACCACTACATCTCCCTTTGCCTATCAATGTGATTTAACTACCCAAATTATCTAAACTAAGTCCGGAACTCTCTCTCTCTCTATCTATCTATCTATCTATCTATCTATCTATCCATATTTCTGCTTCCCCGCCCCAACCCCACCACCCACGTTCTTCCTTCATCTCTGGTCTATGATGGTTTAAAACTCATCGCATTTCTAACTACACTGTGTTACGAAGATGTAATGTTATCCTCGAACAATTTAACTCTCATTGTCTCTCCACGGATACAATCTGAAGTCAGTGTGGTTATAAACATATTGATTTATTATTTTCATTATTATTCTTGCAGATTATAAACATATTGATTTATTATTTTCATTATTATTCTTGCAGATTTGCTTTTTTTAAAATTATTACGTAATTCTAACAGGATAGAAATAGTAGTATCATTTTAGGCAAACTTCTGTACAGAATATCTTCAAACTGAGTATGCTAGTAAAAGTGATTCAGGCCTTTCCCTTCTTTCTTGATGACGTCTTTGTGATTCTCTGACGTGAAAAAGGTTTTCTTTTCTTCGAAAGGCAACATTTGTGGTATGCTGGCCGTGCCAGTGGCAGGTAAACTGATGGGATTATTTGAAGTAATATTGTATGAAATGAATATATTTTATTTCTCATATCCATCTTCATAATACACGACTGTTTGTAGTGTCAATGTGGAGAGCCTTGATTTTTTTCATTGATAGATTCCTTTTGTTCACTGTTGAACTTTATCTTTGATTCATATGTCGCCATTTCATAGTCATAGTAATACAGACACGCAGCAGGTCCTCAGAGCCACCAGGTCTATGGCAAACAACAAAAAACCAAACGACAGCAATTCCATCCGTCTGCACTTGGCCCACCGTCTAATGTGACCTGGCATTCTCAGTGTTCATCCGGATGCATCTTGTTGACAAACATTGAGAATGATGTGGTGCGCTAACACAAGGGCAAAGAGGGTCATTGTTTAATTATTAAACTGAGATTTGTAGACAGAACTCCAATTTAGTCTGGCAATGACCCTTTGCAACAGAATGTCAATTTACTTTGGCTTTGCTGTGTAAAAGCAAGTCATTCGAGTTCAGTTATAAGAATATTTTACATTATCACTATTTGCATTATCTTTGTCAGTTGTATTGCTCAAAGCACAAAGTTTATGGGTAGTTCATTGATTAAGTGAAAGGGTGAAGGGTCTGTGGTGAGCAATTATTTTGGAGGACCAGGATGACCTAGAATTGGGGAATACAAGGAAACCTATCAAATGCTGTTTGTCTTCTCGAGCAGCTTTAGTTCTTGTGGACGTTAACAGTTGAACATTTACTCTGTTTACACAATGAAGATCTTCAATTTATGCTCACAGATAACAATGTTCCATTCGCCATCATGGAGCACATGATTGATTTTTCAACGTTTGAGTTCATGCACAGAAACTTACACTTACAAAATGATTCAGGGTAATTTCAGAGAAAAATCGAAGAATGATATTGAACATCCCTTAACTTTCATTGTTAAAATGACGGGTTTCACAAGTACCTACCTCAATCCCATCTAGTCTAATTGCCGCAATTAACCAAATGCATCACAATATGTTATCTGGAACGTTGAAAGGTATCTGGCACTCTGTATTCTATCTCTCTCACTCTTTCGCTCTCTTGTCCCTCTTTCTTTTTACCTACTAACAAAGGACAACACAAATTTACAGAAATACTGAATCACATGACGGAAACAAGATGAGGTACTCCAACCTAATATTAGTTTTTTTGGCAGAATTGCAAAATAGTCAATAATAGGTCCATTCCTTTAATCTCTTGTGACAGATGCCTTTGTTGGTAATGTCAAGCTGGCGCTATATCGGCGGAGGACCATCATGTAGCATGTCCCTGCTCACCTGTCAGCATTCATTCATATCCATCAATGCATTAGATTGGCGTGAACATAGATCCCTCTTCGCACGACCTATATGTGACAAACTACTTATACAAAGCTGCTCAGCGAAGATTCGCTCTTAATTTCTCCCGAGTATTCTGACAACAGAAAAATTTGTGTACAAGTTGTGGTGGCAATAGTTAATACTTCGAGAGTGAAAACAAACTGCAAATTTCATACAGCATTCCAAAATTATCATTCAATGTTATTATGAAATAATTAGACACAAGGTAGAGGCCAATATAGACATTTAATTTGAATCAACTGGGTGTGGAGTTTAGTGTGCAACAGAACATCCAAATGCTTCACCGCTGCTTTAATTGGGGTGTATACTTTAGAGGAAAAACACTTCAGCAGAAATAAAAGAGGGGTAAAGCGAGGTCATGCTCAAAGATTAGACACAAATGTGAAAGCAACATGCAATTTGATCATAGAACACAACAGTGCTGAAACACACCTTTCGATTTATTATGAGTGTGCCGGCCATGATGCCGCTCAAAACTAATCCGATTTGCATACACAAAATCTGTATCACTCTATTCATGTGTTTGTCTTAATACTTTGTAATGCCTATCATATCTGCTTCTACCACCTCCGCGACAGCGCATTCCACTCATCCACCCAACGTGTAAAAATCTTGCCTTGACACGCATTTTAAACATTTCCCGTCTCACTTTGAACTTAGTTTT
Source organism: Chiloscyllium plagiosum (assembly GCF_004010195.1). NCBI lineage: Eukaryota > Metazoa > Chordata > Chondrichthyes > Orectolobiformes > Hemiscylliidae > Chiloscyllium > Chiloscyllium plagiosum. Next base: position 9,533,441 of record NC_057746.1, on the reverse strand, counting down.
TGACATTTCACACTGGGAAAAGTACTCTGACTATCCATCTTTCTCATGCTGCATTATTTCGCTGAGAAGTGTGTAAAATTATTTCTTATTTCTTCGCCTCAGCCTCTGATAACGCAATAAATACAATCCAAGTTTGTCCAATCATTGCTCATGCGTTACAATTCAGGCAATGTCCAGGGAAAGCTCTTTTTCGGTGTCTCCAAACCTTCCACGTCCTTCCTGTCGTGTGGCAACCAAAAGTGCACTCATACTCCAAATTGCCTATCTAATATCTTATACAGCTGCAACATGAATTGCCGACTTTTATACTCCATACACCAACTGATGAAGGCAAGCATGCTGTACGCCTTCTTTTATCACCTTATCCACTTTGAATGCCTTTCCAGGATGCCATGGGGCACAAAGTCCCACTGTATGCTACGTTCCTAAGGGTCCTGCAGTTTACTGTATATATTGACATAAATAGAATGTCGACATATTCTTCCCAAACTTCCACTCCCTTCTTCTTGCTGAACACTGATGTGAAGTACTTATTAAGTACCTCACAATCCTCTGCTGCTTCCTTGCCAAATTGACTCCTTTGTTCTTAAGTAAATGAAATTTATTGAGTTGATAGATTTTGTCGAAAATATGATTGCAAGTGTTTGAACTTCTTCAATATTACTTAGATATACTTTGATTTGATATGAGAACATTGCTAAAAGAAAACAAGGTGCCAAATAATCCCACCTATTGAAGAAGGAAGGTGTGAAAACGCAGAAATTATGAGACCATCATTAAATTTTGGGGAATATAGAAAGGTTCAGAACGAATGAATGAAACTTAATTGCAGTTTGACATATTACGGTGCGTGACTGCAATTTTCATAAAATAAACACAAATTGGATTACAATGAGTGGAATAAGTCTCCTGAAGCAGTGCAAAGTTTTTGTGAAGGCAACTATGTTAATGTTGTCCATTAGCAAGTTAGGAATGCCTTTGATAGCATGTTGCATTTTCGAATTCTTTATGAAAATGAAGGTAATGCCACTAAATTAAACATATAACACTGGATCATGCAAATTAGAGCATTTTATTCTTACTACTTTGTCCTGAGATTATATAGATTCCCTACAGTATGGAAACAGGCCAATTGGCCCAACAAATACACACCGACCATCTGAAGAGTAACCAAGACCCATTCCCCTCCTTTATATTTACCCCTGGCGAATGCACTTAACAAAATGAGCAATTTAGAATGGCCAATTCACCTAACCTGCACATCTTTGGACGGTGGGAGGAACTCCGAGCACCCGGACACGGGAGTATGTGCAAACTTCACACAGTCGCCCAAGGCGGAAATGAACCCGGGTCCATGGCGCTGTGAGGCAGCAATGCGAACCACTGAGCCGCCCTGGACCACCAAGGAACAGCACAACCTGTGGCATCGGTTCATCACACAATGTACTTATTCAACTGTCATCAGTATCAAATGAAACGAAATCTAAAGTCTCCGTCAAAGTGACCTCATTAGTTTTCAGTATTTGCTCAAATACAAAACTTGTTTATGAAATTTCTCCTCGTGCATCACGGCCAGAATTGTCTTGACTTCACAATGTCCTCCCTCAAAAGGACAAATTATCATTTGTGATGTATCGCAACTTGAGCAAAACACATACATCTAAATGAGGACTTTCTATAAGTGAGGCTGAGTGTCAGCTCTTTTATTTACTCGAACTCTAATTTTAGCAGAAAACATTCCAAACCTATGAACTACAGGCCTGTCAGCCTGATATCAGTGGTGCGAAAGTTGTTGGAGGGGATTCCTAGAGATAGGGTTTAGGAATAGCAAAGGTCTGTTTCTCCGGATAATGTCCGTCAAAAACAGCGAGCATACCTTCTTAAGATGTGAGGAGAAAGTAATAAAAGAGAACTGATAGACAAGTGTTTCACACGGGGTGTGATTCATCTGTGGAATCAACTGCCAGACTAAGTGATACATGCAGGTACAGGTACAACATTAATAAGATATTTGAATAGTTAGATGAATAGGAATGATTTAGTGATGTATGGGCCAAATACAGACAAGAAAGATTAGAATAGTTTGGTAAACGTAATCGCCGTGGACGATTTTTCCAAAGGATCTGTTTCCTTGCTATTCTTGCTATAGTTCTTTAAAAGTAGCATCAGGGGTGAATGGAGTGGTTAAGAAAGCGTTTAGCACGTGACTTTATGACGCTAAAGGCCTGAACAGAGCATTCTGAGAGTGTAACTTCTCCCAACAAAGAGGTGATACAGACCTGACTGTCAATTAAGTCCAGGCATCTATTTAGGAAAACATGGAATACATAACATCTTGATGAAGTTAACCGCTTTCCTGTGGAAAGGTGAACAGTGTTAAACTCCCACGATTGACCCAATCTTCACTTGTTCCTTGTGAAAAGATGGTGGAGGTGCAATGAACCCATTAATAGCTATTCGTTTGGCATCAATGGCTTCAAAATTCAGCAGGAGGAGTAGGCTTACTATATTTTACAAGTTCACATTCAAATACTAGTCATACAATTTAGTAGATTCCTGAATGAACTTATTCAAATGTGACCTAGTAAATGACTGGAAAATTATAGGTATGTGAAATAATAATAATTATTATTACTATTATTATTATTGCTGTTGTTGTTAATTCATGTGTCGTGGGCATCACTGCTGGGCCAACACTGATTGGCCATTCCTTGTTGGCCTTGAGAAGGTGATGGTCAGGGAGTCTTCTTGAACCACTGCAGTCCACGTGCTGCAGGCAGACCAAAACTACCATCAGGGAGGGAATTCTATGTTTTAATTCGGTGACACAGAAGGAATAGCAAATATATTTCAAAACAGGATGGTGTGTGACTTCTAGGATCAAGTGGTAATGTTCCACGTTACCTGCTGCCAGTATTCAAAGAGATAATTGTCCTGTATCAAGGTGGTGCTGTCTAAGCATGTTTGGTGAATTTCCACAGTGCATCTTGTAGATAGTACACGCAGTTTCCATTGAGTGGTGTGGTAGGTAGAATGGATGTTTGTAGCCATGGTGCCAATCAAGCAGGCCTGGATGATGTCAAACGTCTTGAGAGCTGCGTGTACCCATGCAGGCGAGAGAGGAGTCTTCCATCACACGCTAAAACATGAGTTGAGCTACTCATCATCGAATTGATAACTTCCAATATGTCGTTGCAGCTACATTATTTACATGGTCACGTCGATGGTGGGTTAATTTGTAATGTCAATATCACTGATCTTCTCGAGTCAGAGGATCATAGATATCTGTAGCACAAACAAAGGCCCTTTAGCCTATCACGTTTATGCCAGTCAAAAACAATCAACTGAAGTATTTTAATCCAATTTTCTAGCGATTGGCCCATATGCCTTCACATCACAAGTGCATGTTTAAATACTTATTAATTGTTATAAGGGTTTCTGTCTGTATCATTCTAAAAGGTAGTGAGTTCCAGATTCCTACCATCTTCTGAATGACCGTGTTTCTTCGTACATCTTCAGTAAATCTTTGGCCCTGACCTTAAATATGTAACAACCGGTTATTGATCGATCAGGAAAAAAAAAGTTGCTTCCGATTTAGCTTATCTATGCAACTCATAATTTCACAAATCTCAGTCATGTCCCCTCTTAACCTCTTCTACTCGAAGGAAATCAACTGCAACCTGTACATCAAGGGCAAAGATTTTTTTTACTAGTTGGGGATTGTCATTAGTTGATATGTGTGTGTCGAGAATCTCCTTGCTACTTTCAGCTGCAGCCTAAGTGTATTCCAGATCTTTCTGTATCTTAACATGGACTGTGTCAGTGTCTGAGGGGTCACCGATGTTGCTGAACATTGTACAATCATTAAAAAGATCTCCATTTGTGGCCTTATAATGGATAAGTGGCAAATAGTGAGGATGCCATGAATCGCCTGCAAAGGTACATAGAGCAAGCTGAGATTTACCGCTGACAAATATGAAGTGATACGTTTTAGATTAGTTAATAATAGGGATGAATGGATAATTGCATAATTCCAAACATTGCACAAGAACGTGGTTGGGATTAGGGCGGTCAGGGGTGGCTTGAAATGCATGGTTCTCAACTTTTGAAGGAAGGACACCACATTATGCAAGGTACATGGGATCCCTTGTTAGTACATTGTATCAAGATCTATCGCCACGATTCGTAAACATCTGAATGTCCGTAATAGTAGAGATAAAATCACACAACACCAGGTTATAGTCCAACAGGTTTAATTGGAAAGCATTGGCTTTTGGAGCTCTGTTTCTTCATCAGGTAGTTGTGGAGTACACGATGGTAAGACACAGAATTTAACTGAAATTATACATTGAAAAATACTTTGATTGTTTGTTAAGTCTCTCATCCATTAGAATGACCATGTTAGTTTCACTTCTTTCATATGTGTGTGTGTGGGAAGGATTGTTGTGGTGCCTGTAAGAGAGTGTATATATGAGAGTGAGAGACTGTGAGAGCGTCAGAGGCTACGGCAATGGATGACTGGGCACTGCACAAAATCAATAGGCAGGAGCATTCCCTCCCAGTTGGAGATCACTTCAGCAGTCCGGGACATTCGGCCTCAAACATTCTCATGACCAAGCTCCAAGGTGGACTTTGGGACAGGCAACAATGAAAAGTGGCCGAGCAGAGCTTGATAGCCAAGTTCTGTACCCATGAGGATGGTCTCATCCGGGACCTTGGGTTCATGGCACATTACAGGTGACCCCATTGCAATAGACACACACACCGATACTCCTACACACACACACACACACATTCATACAGACACACACACTCACACATACACCCTTTCACAGATTTATACCCCTTTACACACACACGCATCCCCACTCTCTCACAACCACCTCCCCCAACAATCACATGCATACACATATAATTTTGTGAGTTGAATTTGTACTTGCAGAGTTGTATTATACTTTGCTCCAAAACTGCATGAATCCACGTAAGATCCTATTAATTCATCTTCTAGATTAGAATCAGTCTAAACAACAGACAGCAGCACACAGGGGTGCTAACACCTTCAATACATTATCTGGACTGACATCAATTGTTAAAGTTCATTTGAGAATGTAACTTTTAAAAGTGGTTTTGCGATTTATATATGAAAGAAGTAAAACTAACATGGTCATTCTAACAGATAAGAGACTTAAACAATCAAGGTATTTTTCAATGTATAATTTCAGTTACATTACACCGTAAACTTTTACTATAAATTCTGTGTCTTACAGTCATGTACTCCACAATCGTCTGATGAAGGAGCAGCGCTCTGAACGTTAGTGCTTCCAATTAAACCTGTTGGACTATAACCTGTTGTTGTGTGATTTTTAACTTTCTACACTCCAGTCCAACACCGGCATCTCCAAATCATAATAGCAGAAGACATTTATCAAACGGGCCCATTGATGCGGGGTTTTGTTTACAAAACCAAGTTGAAAATGTTGTGTCTTCTTTCAATGGTGTAGTTGAGATTGTCGAAAGATTTAAATAAGGTAAATGCGATAATGACAGATAGACAATATAACAATATTCGTATTTGCTGATTGTGCAAAGAGCATGAACACAGATAGCTTTAAGATTTGGGAGAATTGTTTGGGGGCATAAAGAACACAGTGTGTCATACTCGCGTTCAGTAGAGGAGATTGCAAAATTGTTAAAGGGATCTTGTTTCTCCCTTGATTGTCAAGCCTGCAATAATCCAGCGGGTATTTGCTGTTTACTGAATTGCTGTTTTTGAACCGCGGACAGCATAGATTAGTTAAACGACTTTCTGCAATGCTATGCTTGGTCAGTTTATCCTGGTTGATGGAGCACGACTTTGTACCAATTCCATCACAGCATCCTACTGTATTATGTGTAGAAGAGTGCAAAGTGAAAAGGCCACGTCCAGGATTATCAATGTCACTTGCAGTTGTTTAAACTTCTACTTGAAGAATCAAAGTTTCTTTCAGCTTTCCAACCTTAAACTCAATGAAATCAAAACAACCGGCAGACAATCACTGTGTGATTTCGACAAATAACAGTACTGACGAATGCAGATGCGGAAAGTTCTCCCCCCCCCACCCCCCCCCCCCAACCACCTCACCCACTCTCTCTCTCTGAACTAAAACCTAGTCTTGGCATTTTCCTGTGATTTCCCAAATTCTTCTGTTTAAGGGTAAAGCTTTTATCTGAATATAATCGAATATTTAACTGCATGCTCGCGAACACATGAATTGTTTTAGAACACTCTTCAAGTACGTTTCTTTCAAAGATGAATGGCATATTATTTTGGTCTCTAATACGTGGCATTTAATAATTCTAGAATGACAGCTGCTTTGCTCTTTCATTGCTGTTTTGGTTTTAATGGTATATGGATCATGTAAAGCTGGTCATGAGTGAAACATTACAGTCATGATATCTGCTCAAAAAATGAGCAGTGTCATTGTTTATTTATTACATTCTGTTAATGGGATAAAGAAAATTTCTTTCACATTGACTTCTATCCATTTGCCACCGTCACAAACTGACTAATCCTATTAGCACAATATTTCATGGCTTTCCTCAGCTCCTCCCTGAATCTTGCTTGTGTGAGCGCATACATGCAGGTGCTTGTAGAGCAGTTCAGAACCCTAAGCATGCGCGAGGTTTCATTGACAATAGCAAATGGATCATTAAAGTCCCGGTAAAAGTAAGTGTTCGTGATTCGCGAAAACAGGAAGAGACCAACTGTCGCCATCCAAAGGATGATGAAACTTGCTGAGGCAGCAAAGAGTAACATCAGCGCTCTCCTCCGACTTTGCATCTCAGGGTCTCCCGCTTCTCCTCCACTTCCCCGAAATCCCCGCCGGATCTGACTAGCCACAAGTACGTGCCTAATAGTCAGGAGGTTGAGCAGAACCACGCAAACGTAGGGGACCAATGGAGTTAAAATAGTGTGGAGCCAATAGAAGGCTCGCCACGCGGGAGATGTGTCAATGTTGGGATTTGTCTTACAGCCAAACTGTATGTTATTGTGCACATGGATGGGTAGTATTGCAAAGTAATAGGGGAGGTTCCTGGAGTAGGTCAGGAGGTAAATCACTGTAATTATCAACGTCGCGCACTTCATGGAGCAGTATATTCTTCTGACTCGCTGGAAGCAGATGATGACGAATCGGTCGAAGGTGAAGGACACTGTTAGCCAGACCGAGCAGTCAATCACGGCTGCGATCATGATCGAGATCAGACGGCACCCGAAGGTATAGAGGTAAAAGACATGCTGGAAACGCGGGAGAAGGATGCGGTAGAGCAGAACATAGAAGATTAGGACCAACAGATCGGCCGTGGACATGGACATGAGGTAAATTCGAGTGCTCCGAGACAGACCGCAGTCTCTCAGTTGCAGAGTCAAAAATGTGATCGCATTTGCTAGAGGGAAGAGAAGAGGAAGAAGATTAGAAAAGACAGTCTCGGGAGCTTTGCGAATATCAAGGTCTATAGATCACCCCACAGCATCAAATATTCCTTACACTTGCAATTCCGTCAGAACTGGGACTCTCCAATTCTCCATCCTGGTCCAAAATTGACACCAATCCCTCAGCTGCAGGGAATCTAAACTCTGGGACTGATGGAAACACTTTTAAAATCCTAGATTCCTAGAATCCCTACAAAATGGAAGCAGGCCAAACGGCCCATTGAGTCCAGACCGACGTTCCGAAGATCATACCATCCAGACCTACGCCCAATATCCTATCCCGGGAACCCTGCATTTCCAATGGTTAGTCCAAATAGCCTGGATATTCCTGAAGTATGGGGGCATGTTGGCATGGCTTGTACACCTGACCGCAAATCTTTGCATTCTAGAACCAAATATAGATCATTAGCATTTCGAGCCTTCTCCCTATTCAACTTGATAATGGCTAATCACCCAACACTCCCCGCAATGCTTCTTTTCCTTTCCGTCTTTCCCTCCAAAAAACTGAGTACCAATGGATATTCATTTCCTATCCTTTATCTTACTGTAGCCATGTCTCAGTATCCCATATGTATTTTACCTCTGTTTTATCTGTTTGCGTGATTTGTTTTTGTAAATGCTCTATATATTCAGGGTCAAGGCTTTAGGTTTTTTCCAGTTAACATTGTTAGTCCCATACACACCGTTTTCCACTATGCTCTTGTTTGATTCTGAACTTTGACTTCGCTGCCTTGTGTTATTTCTGGCCCTTCTTGTGTATCCTACCCTTTGATACCGTTCGCCGTAAAAAAAACATCTAATTCATCTCAGTCTTCAATGCCCTATCTCATATACTTAACATGTGCTGCCTGGTACTGCATTTCCTCGCCATCCAAAATATCCTTTCTGCATGGACCTGGACAACATAGGTTCTTCTAGGTTTCTATGAGATTTACCACCTCCGCCCATTCTTCCAAACTGCAGTGCACAGAATCCTAACCAATAACGTTTACGCCATTCCAGCATCAGTCATATAAATATTTGTTGCAGTTTTGCCATAGTCAGAATATCTTCCCCCGTCAAAAAGATCAAGAATGCGACATTTCAAGTGTGGTATCAGCAAGACCTTGCACAACTGCAGTAAAATATGCCTGTCACTGTTCTTGAATCCTGTCGTTCTGAAAGCCAGCATCCTTGCCTACTTCACTGATTTTCAGCGGCTCTTTTACGAGGCATCCAGGTCTACTTGCGCTTCCCCTCTCACAATCTATCACAATTCAGACAATAATTTGTCTCCTTATTGTTGATATCAAAGTATTCGCATTACACATCATCGTGCATTTCCCAACTCAAGTAACTTGTCAAAATCATGCTGAAACATCATTACATCCTCCTTACAGTTCACCTTCCCAACCAGCGTTCCACCGTTTGAAACTTGGAAGTATAACAGTTGGTTTCCTGATGCAGGTCACTCACGTAAATTAGGAATAGCTAGGGTAAAATCATTAATTCCTGCCGTGTTTTGCTGCTCGGTAGTAGTATACGGAAAATTGCAACTTTTGTCCTACTTCTTGTTTCACGATGGGGAACCAGTTCTCTAACCATGTCAGTGCATTGCCTCCTGTCCCATTCGCTTTAATTTTGCATGTTAACGCCATCTGTGGGACTTTATCGAGATCCTTCTGGAAGTCTAACCTGACCGTATTCATTAGCTTATCTTATCAACTCTACGAGAAATATTTTGCAACAGTTGTGGTAGATCTGTCGTGTTGACTTTGAGTATGTACCAAAGACAAGATATGCAACAGGTTAACGCTTTCCAATAACAGTAATATGTGACAACTAATTAGTTGCCATTTCACTGAAGGGTCAGGATTAGTAATTGGATTAGGATCATGTGCTTGTGGAGTTAGATGTGAGTCAAACCAGGAAAGAATGGCAGAATTATTTCCTGAATGCATTAGTGAACAGTACCTGATATTTTAACAATTCGATGGTATGATGGAAATCAAATACCCACAAACGGTTCAATTTCCATAATTAATTGCTGTCGTTGGCAAGCAATTTTAAGAGATAATTAATGACATAGCTTCTTCTTATTTCAGTCATGTATCTGAAGTGGACACATTCAACAGGTCCTTCAAATCAAAGATATAACTGCTCGTTCGGGTTCATTTTCCAGACGGAGGATCACATCAGAGGCCAGGTTTTCCAGTCCATTCCATGAAACGTTGGCAATGAGCTTTGGTTTTTAGACATTTGTTTCGGAGAAGTTTTGAACATGTCGTGGGGATACCTTTGCCCTGAAATTGAACTGACCTAGCCATAAAAATGCTGTGAAAACAGAAAACCGTCAGAGATTGAGAACTCTGAGGTGAGTAACTAAACTGCTCACTACCCAATACCTGCACAGCACATGTAAGGCGCAAGGCAGCATTGTGATGAAATTTGCGGATGTATGAACGAATATACCCCCAAGTACCTTTAAGAATCTCGATGCCTTTCAGAAGCCATTTGGCTGGCAGCCCATCAATTTAAACATTCTCTGTCTCCACCACGAACATAGAGTGGCAGGCATGTGAAAACATATTTAAGATGGGTGTGTGCTTCACTGACAATGGCAGAATATTTTGCTCCTCTCGAATGTTATTGTACTGAATGGTTTGTTAGCGCCATTTCAGAGTCAGCTGCGCTCCTGTGGATCTAAAATTAAGCCAGACCAGTAAAGAAGGCACATTTCCTTCCTTGACTGCATTCATGAAACAGATGGCATTTTTTTCCACAGCGTGGTTTAAGTTCCAAAATTAATTGCTGTTTTAAAGATTTGAGTCCGACGACCCGTCTTCAGAACTTACGATCTCTTGGATTCAAACTCAAACCCAAACACCCACGGGGAAGACAGGTAACAGTTACCCCAATATAAGTGCATAAGAACCCACAACATTAGTGCGATTTTAAAGCAAACTGTTTCACGGGGAGTACTTTTCGACTTAAATCCTTGATATGTAACATGATTAAATCCATAGCTCTGAGACACTTGTCCTAAATCAGCAATGAAATAAAACTTTCTAATTGACTTTCCTCAAATGCTGACTCAACCCACACGCATTTGAACAAGCATGAAGACCTCGGTTTTGGCGGAAACAAATGTTGGCTGTATTCCTATCCAGCAACGCTAGGCGGCACAGTGGCAGAGGGCGGCACGGTGGCACACTGCTGCCTCACAGCGCCAGAGACCCGGGTTCAATTCCCGCCTCAGGCGACTGTGTGTGGAGTTTGCACATTCTCCCCGTGTCTGCGTGGGTTTCCTCCGGGTGCTCCGGTTTCCTCCCACAATCCAAAAATGTGCAGGTTAGGTGAATTGACCATGCTAAATTGTCCGTAGTGTTAGGTGAAGAGGTAAATGTAGGAGTATAGGTCTGGGTGGTATGCGGGTCGGTGTGGACTTGTTGGGCCGAAGGGCCTGTTTCCACACTGTAATCTAATCTAATCCTCAGTACAGGAATCCACAAAATACTTTAAGACACAATTTTAAAACAAACCCTCCAGTTTTAAAACACGAAAGATAACATTTTTCATCCACTCTGCAGATTGTAGGTATCAGTGAAGTTGGTTGAAATCGTAGTAGTCATCCAAAATCGTTCCTGCTGAACTATCAGCAGTTAAGAACAATGCCCATCGTGCGCTTTTTATTGCTGTGAGTACCAGCCACCGTTCAATAGATGTCGTTCACTGTTTTTGTGTTAAGAAGAGTGCATTTAAAGTCTTTCCCAATGGCAATAAACTATCTAAACGTGGATAGCATCCCTTCAAGCTTTACATCACGGCGCTGTCTCTCAGGCATAAGTATTTCAAAGGCAGATATGTGAATACTCAATCAATATTCATTGATCGGCCTGCATATCTAAAGCAGATTTTCTGAGCCAGCCAAGAAGACACAAAAATGATTGTTGGGTGATATGACCTCCGGGAAGTGGAACATTGGAGTGGAAGTCCAAAATATTGCCTATGCATAGGTAGAATGTGAATTTTGGCGATAATTGTAAATCGATAATTCAAATAAAACCAAAAAAACAATGTTCATCCAATCTAACATGGAGGACAGTATTAGCGAGTTTTGAGAAGATTTCTGACTCAGATTGAGGTTCCAAATGGAGGTTTGTTTTGGCGCTGATTGAAAACTACGTGTAATGTTACATAAATGCGTCCCTCATTCTGGCATCACATAACAGAATTTATACTATAGTTTCCATCGGAGCTAGAAATGTCGGATTCATCCTCCGTGCAAGAATCAAACTTATGAAATAAATCGTATCCTGGATTGATGCGATAGAGGCAGTCTATAGCGCAGGATGTTTTTAAAACTAGGCATACTACAGCTTTTAAAAGAAGTGTCGGGTTGAACTTGTATTTGCTGCAAACAAAGGAAAAGTCGAACTAGTAGAGAACGGCATTGCGCTAAAGGGAGCGTTTTTGAAAAGGGCAAGGACATAAGCTAAATAAAGGGAACGAATGTAAGGAAAGAATGCAAAGAGTGAAACGAAACTGCACACGACAGCACAGAGAAGGAGCCACATCGCCCTGCCAGCATTGGGACCATTCGGGACTTCAGTAGAATTGCGTGAATGCTCTGACTATCGGTCGATTACATGCAGTTCTAGAGTCTCGGTACTTTCTTGGCATCACGTGCAGTGAATGAATTGCTTGAGAGTAACAATCGATTACGCCAAAATGAATCTTTGTATGTCTCAAAATTATTATCCAGTAAGACATCACGTGCATCCAGCGAAGGAAGGTAGTTACATTAAAAACACTAAAATTACGAATGCAATTCTAGTCATCAAAGAGACAACAGTAATACTGAACTGAACTGTTAGTGCCACAATATTCAGCCGAATGCGATCAGAGTTCCGAATCCTAGATGGGCATCTCGTCAATCAGACGGACCAAAGTTAGACTGAAACATTATAATCTCCGGATACTTCTGTCTCTTCTGTTCGCTCAGTGAGAGTCACAGGGTTTCCCACAGATTAGAAATTAATCCACAGTTGTAACGACACTGGCAACTGGTAACAACAACTGACAAATTGCGTTGGTTACGGTTATTAGAGTAAGCTGTTGGCGAGAAAGTTACACATTCAATGCAAATTCATCGACGTTACTCTGTCGAATTTCTGCCATCTGTTGTAAAGACAACAATCACCACCTTTTCGAGGAGAAAGTATAGGCTGTCACTACAAGAATGTCAGGCAGTGCTTGGAATGTCGAAAGGTGTCTAAGGGATACCTAGGAGTGTCATCAAACAAAAAATTGACACATCATTCGGTATTACGTTGGCATGAAGACAACTGGTTAACGACCTTGACAGAGACATAGATATTAATGGGATCATAAAAGAAGAAAATAAAGTAATTACAGAGTTGCAGTGAGTTTGGGCAAGTCCACAGCTTAGGTCCCACATAGTCGTAGGTAGGGCTGCCAAGGCCTGTATATAGAAAATCCATGGGATCCCCTTTACAGGTGAAGGAGGGGCAGATCTCACATCGCAGTGCATTCCGAGGCTGGTGCAGAGATAATTGATAAAGGAAGGAATTAAATTTGGTTTGGCATTTTAAATATAAAGTTTTTTTCCTGCAAAGGGAGCCAATATACCTCAGTAACGGAACATTGCATGAGTTGGAACAGTATAGAGAAATTCAAGATCCATCACAGAACATTGAAAGGTTCTCTGACCTCACAACATGGAGGGTAAAACCCATTAATGCAATTACTGTAGATTCCCGTATTTTAACGGATTATATATTTACCTGGAATTCCTAGTACTACCAGAGCACAGTAGAAAATGTTGCCGACCTGGAGAATTGGAGCTTGTTCCATTTTCTCTGTGTTGGTTCAGAAAGAAGTGCAATGCGTCCAAACTGAATCCTTATATATATATACACACACAGATACCAACCTCAGTGAAGCATTCCACTTAAGCCCTTGTAGACATCAATAACAATCCATTGAACAAACAGCATGATGACGTTAAATACACGGCAACATATTTGCAAGGATGCCAAGCGCATTAATGCAATAAATTATCGAGGGCTTCAAATATCTGATCGCTTTCACCAGAGATTTGTTTTTTTTTAAAAGATACTGATCTGTTAAACTATAGGAAGATTTTTTTAAGACTTCAATTGTTAATAATATTTCAGTACATGACTACATGTGTAGTCATGTCAATTTTCTTCAGCATTGCTGTAAGTAAAAGCTTTTGTTCTCATGCATCGATGGAAAGTGTTGCTATTCATTTATATTCCACACGCTCTGTTCATATGTGCTCGGTTATGTAAGGTTCCCAGCCTCACAAATGCTTTTGCCCATGCAGTTCGATTTCATCCCCAGATATCAAAGACCTGCTGAAGGTGCTGGATACTACAAGGTGATGGGCGCTTAGACATACTCCATAAACAGTACTGAAGACACGTGCTCCAGAACTTGCGATGTCCCGAAACAAGTTGCTCCTTTCCAGCTATAAGAATAACAAATTTATCAAGGAACAAAACTTCCCGGACACGTTCTGTGCACAAAACGAAGGAAAAATGCAACCTAGCCAATGACTTCTCCACTATATTTCTGGTAAAGTGATGGCAAGTGCCATAAGTGATTCCAAACAACACTTGCTCAGCATCAAACTGCACACTGACGTTCACGTTACATTTCAAAAGTGTCATTCCGACCTCCCCTCGTTACAAATATGGCCAAAACAGAGATTTTTTTTTTATTTCTGAAGTCTGGTGTGACTGAATTTGTTTGATATTGTGGCAGCATTTAACCTCGCATAGTATCATGGAGCCCAGGAACATGAGAGTCAATGTGAATCTGGAGGAGAACGCCGTCCTGGTTTCAGTCACACCTGGAACAATGACAAATGGCAGTGGTTATTGAAGGTAAATTGTGGCAGTGAGATAATGTCCATCCCAGATGTTTTTGGTGTTTCCAACAATGGATCTTTTTTACATCATGAGGTCAGAAGTGGAAGTGTTTGCTAAAGACTGTACAATGTTTAGAAACACTCATGATTCTTTTGATACTGAAGGGGTTCGTGTCAATATGCCACAAGATGTAAACAACATCCAGGCTTGAACTGAGAAGTAACTAGAGCAGTTGCACTGCACTAATGCCAGGCAGTGAGTATCTCCCAGAAAGTCGAATCTAACAATTGTCCTTTGATATTTAATGACATTAACATGTCAGAGTACCACACTGTCACCTTCCGCGGGGCTACTGTTTATAAATAAAAATACTCCCGGCTACAAGTCATTTGTGACTTACGTTCTGTTTCTCCAATGCCTGTACACCATCCACAAGGTATAAGTTACGACTATAATGGAGAACATCCGTCTTATCCCAGCGAATACAATTCCATTAACACTCACCAAGCTCAATGTTATCCAGGTCAAAGCAGGCATCGTGCATTGCACCCCATAAACATAGCCCTGCAGCTCACCATGACTGTGCTGTCCGTGATGCCATTCTAAACAAATCCAAACTGCTTGCAGATCCATTCCCTACCTGTTCGTGTGCCTTTCTAAATGTCTCTTAAATGCTGCTATCGTATCTGCTTCTACCACCTCCTGTCACTGTCTACCTATCCACGCATCTCTTACTTTTTTTTAACATTTAACATAAAGTATACTTTTATATACTTTAATCAGGTCTCGCCTTCGTCTCCAAAATCTATTGAAAACAAGCTTTTTTTTTCAACCTCTCCTTCCAATTTATACACTCCTATCTAGGCAAAACGCTGGTAAATTTCTTCAAAGCCTGCACATCCTTCCTACACAGCCGCCAGCAGTCCTACATACAATGCCCCAGATGTGGTCTGGCTAAAGTTTTACGCAGGTGCAACGTGACGTGTCGACATTTACAATCAATGCCCTGACCTCTGAAGGCATTAATCCCGTTTGCCTTCTTTAACAGCTGGAATACATACAGACTTAACCTCATACGTTTAATACATTCTCTGAGCTGAGATATCACCCTTTTTTCATAAAACCTTTAGTTATCTCAGGGATGTAACTTGCAAGAAGTTCTTGGATTTATGTATTAATGAATCGAAACCGACAACCTATTCTCAAAGATGAATGACTTAACAGCAACCTAGGTTTGTTCAATATATCGCATCAGTTTATGACTGTGCTCCTTTACTATAAATTCTGTGGCTTATGATCCTACTCCACTAGCTACCTGACAAAGGAGCAGCGCTCTGTCAACTTCTACGTTTCATATATTGTCTCCATCTTATTCCAGTCAAATTTAAATTCATATCAAGACATTTTGGCTATCCCAGAAAATTTTAGATTAATATCGACAATATCAAAACATTCAATTCATTCCACGTGAGAAGCGCTGGAGACATTGGATACTGCAAAGGCTACAGTACCTGAAACATTCCAGCAATAGTACTGAAGACCTATGCTCCAGAAGGTGCGACTGTCCAAGACAAACTGTTCCAGTACAGTTACAACACTGGCGGTAACTGACAATATCAGAGAAATCCAACCCAGCTAATTCCCACCCCTTCAGTCGACTCTCAATCGTCCACAAAGTGGTGGAAGGTGCCGTTAACAGTGCTATCAAGCAGTACCTGCTCAGCAATAATCTGCTCACAGATGCCCAGTTTGAATTTTGTCTGGGCCACTCAGGCTCTGATGTCATTAAAGCTTTGTTCAAATGTTGACAAAACCACTGAATTCCAGAAGCGAGAAGAGAGTGACAGCCTTTGAATTCTATTGTGGCATCACGGAGCCCTAACCAAACTGGAATCAATGGGAATCAGGGCAAAACTCTACACTAGTTGTTTTTTTATGCCTGATACACAAGAAAATGATTATTGCCACTGAAGGTCAGTCATCACAAGTCCAGGACATGTCTACAGGAGTTCCTCAGGGTAGTGTGCTCGGCCCAACCATCTACAGCTGCTGCATCAATGAACTTCCTTCCATCACAGGGATGGAATTAGGAATGTTCAGTCATGATTGCACAATATTCAACACCATTCGTGACTTGTCAAATACTGACGCAGTTCCATGATGAAATGCAGCCAAGCTGGACAAAATGTCGGCTTGATCTCATACGTGGCAATTAATGTTCATGGCAGAGAAATGCCACGCAATGACCGTCTCCATTACGAGACTGTACATCTTGATATTCAATGGTGTTACTATCACTGAATACCCCAACTGGGAGTTACCATTGACCAGAAACTCTACCAGACTTGTCATATAAATAACTCCAAGAGCAGGTCAGAGATGAGGAATATTGCAGCAAATAGCTCACCAGCTCACTCCCATAGCCTGCCCACCATCTACAAGGCACGGGTCAGGAGTGTGATGGAATACTCCTACTTGCTTGGATGATTGCAGTTCCAACAAGATGCAAGCAATTTGAAGCTTTCCAAGACAAAGCA
Organism: Chiloscyllium plagiosum; assembly: GCF_004010195.1. NCBI lineage: Eukaryota > Metazoa > Chordata > Chondrichthyes > Orectolobiformes > Hemiscylliidae > Chiloscyllium > Chiloscyllium plagiosum. The sequence goes on along the minus strand of NC_057746.1, from coordinate 9,516,534 downwards.
GCTCACTCAATTGGCACCAAATCCACAAACATCCATTGTCTTCACTACTTCCACCACTGGTAGCCATGTGTGCTCTTTCCTAGAGGCAATTCAGAATTTCACCAACGACTTTAGACAGCACGTTCCCAACCAATAACTGCTCCCACATAGAAATGATGTGGAGGTGCTGATGTTGGGCTCTCATGTGCAAAGTTAAAAATCACACAACGTTATAGTCTAACAGGCCCAAAAGTTTGTACTTGCAAATAAAACTGTTGGACTCTAACTTAGTTTTGTGTGATTTTCAACTTTGTCCACCGAGAAAGATAAGGGCAGCATAGATGCAGGAAAACCGCCACTTGAAAGCTCCCCTGCAAGACACTCACCATACTGATTTGGAAATATATCAGCATTCCTTGGCTGTCATTGGTGCAAAATCTTAGAATTCCTTCCTTCCAGCTTGTGAAGCACTGCAAGAACACAACACCGCATCACGTGCTCAAGGGCAATAAATGCTGACCAGCCAGGGACACACACAACCGGAGTGACTACAAAAAAAAGATCAAGGTCGGTTTTAGTCTTGTGTCCATTTATGCACAGTGTTATATTGTATATCGAATGCATTTTGGGCGCACATTCAGCTTTGGTTGCCTTAGGTTATGAGTAGCTGACAATTTCTAGATGGTGTGTATTATAGATACAATTTTTGCATTCAGCATATACTTGTTGAACTAGATCATTTAACGGAGGTGAACCATAGAGTAATTGATTCATGGAAATACAGCACAGAAATTGGCCCATCAACCGTATCCGTCCGTGCCAACCAAGTTTCCTAAACTGAACTAGTTCTATTTGCCTGTGTTTGGCACATATCATTTTAACATTTTCATATCCAAGTACCTGTCCAATTATTTCAGTTAATTTCTGCGTCAGACAGTTTTTTTTTCGGTTGTAATTATTCAATGAGTTGGAATCAATTTAGAAAAAGGAGTCGCTTTATGTAACGGGCCAATTTATGAACAAATTTCAGTTAATGGTTTGGGGAAAAAAAGTCGCAGAGCAAGATTCAACTCATGATTGCAAGCCAACTCAGAGTTAGGGGACTCGCTGTTGAGAGAACTCGCTGTCTTAGTCTTAGTCGACCCATCGGTCAGCAAAGGAGGGTAAATCAATGTCAATTTATAGATTGAGTTTAGTTTCTTGAGGTAGATTCAATTCATGGCTCACGATCAATTTCTGGGAGAGAATTGATTCCTAGTTTAGGGTCCATTTCTTAAATGCATCCAGAGTTTACATAACGATTTGTTTTTATCTATAATCTTACTTTTATAGTTCTCTATTTGTTATGAAAGGACATGGTATGGAGAAGTGTCCGTTTGAAGTTATTTATGGGTTGGGGTCAGTTTACAGTTCAGACTCGGTTTATATTACAAAATGGGTATATCAAAAAGTACTCAATTTATTAACAGTGCCTTTGGCCGTTGCAATAACCATGACATCTCCCTTTGCCTATCAAGGACATCTCTGATATTACCACCCAAACTGTCTTAAAAAAGCCTCGCTCTCTCTCTCTCTGTAACCCCATTTCTGCATCCCCCGTTCCCCCTTCCCAACTCCCAACCCCACCACTCACATTTTCCCTTCATCTCTGGTCGATGATGTCATAAAACCCATCACATTTCTATCTGCCCTGTGTTCAGAAGATATAATGTTCTCCTCAAACGATTTAACCCTTATTGTCTCTCCAAGGATACAGGCTGAAGTCAACGTGGTTATAAACATATTGGTTTATTATTATCATTATTATCTCTGCAGGTTTGTTTTTTTTATTATATTGTTATTCTAAAAGGATATAAATTGCGTTATTATTTTATGCAAATTTCTGTACAGAATATTTTCAAACTGAGTATGCTAGGAAAGTGATTCACGCCTTTCTTGATAATGTCATTGTCATTTTCTGACGTGAAAGAGGGTTTTTTTTTCTCGTCTAAATGCAATATTCTTCGGATGCTGGCCGTGCCAGTGGCAGGTATACTGCTGGGATTAGTTGAAGTAATATTATATGAAATGAATATTTCTCATATCCATCTTCATATTAGTCGACCGCTTGTAGTGTGAATATGGATAGCCGTGATTTTTTTCATTGATACACTCCTTTTGTTCACTGTTGAATTTTATCTTTGATTGATATGTCGCCATTTCATAGTCATAGTCATACAGTTCCTTCTGGCCACCAGGTCTATGACAAACAACAAAAAAGCAAACGACAGTAATTCCATCTGTCTGCACTTGGCCCATCGTCTAAAATGCCCTAGCATTCTCAATGTTCATCTACATGCATCTTCTTGGCAAATATTGAGAATGAAGTGGTGCGCTAAGAGAAGGGCAAGGAGGGTCATTGTTTAATTATTAAACTGAGGCTTGTAGACATCATTCCAATTTACTCTGGCAATGGCCTTTTGGAACAGATTGTCAATTTGGTTTGGCAAATCATTCGACCTAAATTATAAGAATGTTGTACGTTATCACTATTTGCACTATCTTTGCCAGTTGCATTGCTCATTGAACGACATTTATGGGCATTCCATTGATATAGTGAAGGAGTGAAGGGTCTGCGGTGAGTAATTATTTTGGAGGACCAGGATGACCTTGAATTGGAAAATAGAAAGAAACCTATCCAATGCTGTTTGTCTTTTCGAGCTGCTTTACGTTGTTGTGGACGTTAACAATTGAACACTTCCTCTGTTCACATAGTGAAGGTCTTCAATTTATGTTCACAAATGACATGATCCATTCGCCATCATGGAAGACGTGATATATTTTTCAACGTTTGAGTTCATGCACAGAAATTTAGACTTACAGAATGGATTAGGGTAATATCAAAGAGAAGTCGAAGAATGGTATTCAACATCCCTTAAACTTAATTGTTAATGACGGGTTTCAGAAAAAGCGACCCCAATCTCATCTAATCTAAGTGCTGCCATTAACTAAATGCGTCAGAATTTGTTCTCTGGAACGTTGAAAAGTGTCTGACACTCTGTATTCTATCTCTCTCACTCTTTCGCTCTCTTGTTCCTCTTTCTTTTCAGCTACTAACAAAGGACAACGCAAATTTACGGAAATACTGAATCACATGACTGAATCAAGATGAGCTCCTCCAACCTAAAATTAGCGATTGGCAGAAGTGCAAAATGGCCAATAACAGATCAACGGCCGTTTTGCAAATCTTTTATTTTCCATTCTTTTAAACCTTTGTGGTAGTGCCTTTGGTGATAATGTGAAGCTGGCCTCGGATGCTGCCGGATCTGCTGTGCTTTTCCAACACCACTCTGATATAAAATCATGTAGCATGTCCCTGCTCACCATTCCACATTGATTCATATCCATCCATACTTTAGATTGGCGCGCACAGACATCTCTCTTCGCATGACCTGTGTATGTCGAACGACTTACATGAAGCTTCTCAGCGAAGATTCGCTCTTAATTCCTCCCAAAGCACGAGTATTCTGACAACAGATAAATGTGTGAACAAATAGTGGTGTCAACAGTCAATAGTTTCAGAGAGAAAACAAACTGCAAATTTCATACAGCATTCCAAAATTATCATCCTCTGTTATTATGGAATAATTAGACACAGTGTAAAGGCCAATATTGAATCCGATGGGTGTGGAAAAGAACTTCCAAACGTTTCTTCGCTGCTTTGATTGGAGTCGACACGTTTGAGCTCAAAATAAAGAGCCCCCCAACTAAGACGGGCATGAGGAGGATCGTTTGCATTGCAGTGGAACCGAGGTCATTGGTTAGATCGAAGGATTAAATAGACACTTCTGATTAACAAGTGAAACAAGGATTGTTTGGGGGGCGGGAGGAGAGAACAATCAAATCAACCAACTTTTATTGAATGATGAAGCAAGTTCGAGGGGCCTGATGCTGCTAATTCTTATGTTCTTATGAATAGGAAATAAAACAAACGTTCTTAAATTTCAGTACCGCCAAGAGATCATTAAAGAGCAGCACACAGAGACATTTTTCAGTGAGACAAAGTGACGACAAATGTTTGAAATTTCGAAGCTGTGCACACATTTATTTGCATCTTTAAAATAAATACTGAAATATCTTCTCGTTGTTTTTGTTCTGATGTTTGTATGGATAGTGAGATTCAAGTTATTCCCCAGTTCCTACAGTGCTAAGAATAGGCATGTCATATGCCAACTCATGTAGATGGGACGTGTGCCAATTATGACGTGGAAGATTATCTCTCCAGATCTTCCTTCGATATATAGGAGCTTGATCGGCCACCTATCAGCTCTGTTCAGTTTTCTATAATAAACTTCATCGTGGCTGGTAGAAAATGGAACATTCAATAATTACACAGGTCGAAAAAATTTACTACCCTATACTTGCAATGTTTGGTGTTCCTTGTAAGTATTTCTTATCAGCGAATGTCTTTGCCAGTCTTTGACAGTGCAACTGCCTTCTGCCCGTATGATATTGCCATGTAAATCTGTTACTCGGTATAAATAACACTAGGCACACTGTAAACGCGTTTATCAATCGTTACAGCTTAATAACTTATATTAAGTACAGTGTTCTGGGAGTTACCAGAATTTACGTTTTGCCGATTTGTTCGCACACAATTTTGTGTAGAGTGGCATTCTGCTTCGAAGTCGGAGCGAGGAGAACAAATTTTCAGCCTGCCCATTGCAATCGATTTATCTGGCCGTCTTACGAAATTTATTTTTCCAGCCTTTCTTAGCGAGGCGTGCCAGAAAGGGATAGCACAGCTCATTGACATATGACTGTTCTGTGACATTGAGTGTTAATAGACTTTTGAAACGTTTGAAGCGAATTAGAGAGGGAGAGCTGCAGAATGGACAACAGCAGTAGCTCTTCAAGGCAACACAAGTCTGCGTACTGTGCGTCAACAACGCTTTTCGCTTCTGAAATGGATCTATGGAACCAGGCCTGGCTGAATTTCGGGTTAAAAGAGATGTGTGGGTGTTTTCTCCTCCAAGGAGTCGGCTTATAGCGAGTCATCTTAATAACGCAGATGAGGTGTTGGAGCCTCAAATTATGATGCAAAAAGAATGGGAGCATACATAAAAGAGCTTCCCATTTATTTCTCAGAATTACTTACACTTTGTTTCCAAGAGATTGCAGTCTTTTTAACAATGGACGTGAATGTGAGCTGAGTGACGTCCCTCAATACGCATCTTGTCTAATTTGACTTCTGTTTGACTTGCATTTTAATTTACAAAAGCTTGTATCCAGAGCCTGGTTTGTTCTAATTCATCTTCACAACATTGGACATAAACTTTCGGACTGGGAAGTGTCCAACTCAACATTGGATTTCTGAAGAGGGAAAACAAAATGAGTGAATATCCCTAGTAATAATTACAGGCCATCAAAGAGGTGACATCAATCAGGAACGTAACTGCAAACTTTCGTGGTGGTAGGCAAAATTGCCTCCTCTTTTTTCGGGGAGAAGAGTATTTAAATAAGCTGCCCATGTGCTAGAGATTTTCTATGTTTCTCCAATGAAGCCGTGCCGCAAGAAATCGCCTTGTGAATGTTTGACTCATATTTGTGGTAGCAAATAGAGTTGCAGTATATGTTTTTCAAGTGCTGTGGGTAGGTAGAGTAACATGTAGTTTACAGTGATACTGTAAACTAGCAAACGAGCCTCTCTTCATTGTCCGTGTTCTAGATAGCTTGCATTTACGTTTGTTTTGTTAGTCATGGGATGTGGACATTGCTGGCTAGAACAGCAGCAATTTCTCAGCCCTAATTTCCCTGCAGAAGGTGATAATGAGCAGCTATCTTAAACTGCAGCAGTCCTTGTGGCGAGGGGCAACCGCAGTGTTGATAGCCAAAGTTTCTTGATTTTGGCTCTTTCAACAGTAAAGGAACTGCGAGAGGTGCATGTCACGGTGGTGTGTGGAGAATATACTTGGACCAAAACATGTAAGCGTGCTATTACCATTCATTTGCTTCGTTTGTCCTTCGGCGTGGTAGACGTATTGGGTTTGGAATAAGCTTGAATAATTGTTACATTGCAGCATGCAGATGGAAACACCGCTGCCGCTATGCCAGGTGATGAAGGAAATGAATATTGAAACGGGCACAGGATGCCATTCAAGTGAGCTACCTTAGTATAGTCGGTGTTGAACTTCCTGAGTTGTGTTGGAGCACCCTCTATCCATGAAAGTGGAGAATTTTCCATCAATTCACGACTTCTGCCTGGGGGACTGGAGACAGTCATTGACGAGACAGGGATTGAAATACATGCCTCTGGATTTTAAGTTTCTGACACGCTCTTACAGCCACAGTCTGGTCTGGTTCAGCTTTTGTTCAATGGAAACTTCCAGGGCGTTTCCTTTGGAATTCAACGATGGTAATGTATTTGAACAGGAAGGGAGTCAGTTAAATTCTTTCCGTTGGACGGTGTCACTTCCTGGTACTTGCGTGGCATAAACTAGAGTGGATAAGGTGGCCAGTCGGTCCATCGAGTCCACATCGAACTGCCAAAGAGTATTCTTCCCAGACTCATTCGGTTACTCTGTGCTTGTAACCCTATATTTACCACGGCTAACACACCTAATCTGCACATCAGGGGCATATCCAATCCACCTAACTGCACATCTTTGGACTGTAGGAGGAAAGCAGAGCACCGTGTTTTAACTCCACACCAATGATACTGGGGTGGAATTCGAATTCGGAGCCCTCACGCTGTGAGGCAGCGCCGCCAACCATTCAGGCACCGTCCGGCCACTCACTTGCACTCCTGTTGCTCACCACTTCCAGTCCAAGCCTGAATGTTGTCTCGGCCTTGCTGCCTATGGATCGAGTGCTTCAGTGTCTCAAGAACAGTGCATTCTGACTGTGACAGAAAAGAGCATGCAACGAGATTAGCGTGGTGCTGGAAAAGCATCCGAGGAGCAGGAAAATCGACGTTTCGAGCAAAAGCACTTCATCAGGAATGCTCCTCGGATGCTGCCTGACCTGCTGTGCTTTTCCAATACCACTCCAATCTTGTCTCTAATCTCCAGCATCTGCAGTACCCACTTCGACCTCGGAAAAGAGAATGGCACCACCTATTTAATACACAATTGCAATGGTGTACCCCAATTTTTTTATCATTGCCGAAAGGTTATGTTACTTCCCAGTTTTGAACTTTGAAGATAAACTTCATGGATTGCATCAGTCGACGTGGTGCCACTTTTTAACCAATTAGTTCATTATACGTGTACGTTGCTGATGTGGGCCAACATTTGTTGCCCCATCGCTAACTTAGGGTAGTAAAGAGTCAAATTGCTATGGGTTTTAGATTACCGGTATGCCAGATCATGTAAGGAAACGAAAAAGACAATAGTCAATCACGTAAATTACTGGGCAGTGGTTAAAGTAACTTTTTTATAGAATTAAAGTTTCACCAATTGACATGGTGCGATTGAAACTCATGTCCTTCAAATTTTTGCTTGGGCTTCTCGGTTGTTCGTCTCGTAACAATGTCAGGAACCCATTCACTTCACCCATTAGTCATCTGCGTGAAAGTAACTTTCACTTAGGAGATAAAAGGAAACATTAATACTGTGATGGTCTATTTAACTTGACCTCAAATTAAGCTAGATTTCTAGAGAAGCGTTTATTGACTGATGCATCTGGTAATAATTTTCACCAGTGCCTAGATGAAATTCGTAACCCTGTCCATACTGTTGCTGGAACCTCATCGAGCGTTATCAATCACCGAGTTCATACTTGTTCAGCGTTGGATTGGAAGAAAACGGATTGATACTGATCTTCACAGCCTTTTCTGCTATGTCTCATTGACTTATATCGTCGATCTGGAGGAAAGTTTTGAAATGTGGCACCAATTATAAAATGTAGGAGTTGCAAGCAGTAAGAATACTGCGAATTGTCTGCAACAGGGCACAGGCTATCAGAATCCTTTAATAAGTCAGTATGGAACAATGTAAAAAAAACGTTTCTTCGATATATTTTGAGTGAAGAAATAAGGTGGGATGACATAGATGGGATGCCATAATTCCGAGGGAACTTGCAAGATGAGAAGACAAATAGGAGATGTGATCATACTCATTTGACGCCATTCCACACCATAACCGTGATTTCAAGGTTCTCGGATCATCAACTGAAAAGAGATAAACAAGCAAGCACTCTCCCCATAAGTGGATCGTATAAGCACGAAAGGACACAGATTTAGGATTTTAGACAAGAGATGAAGGAGTTCTTTTCTAAGGCAGTGAGTTGTAATTCTCTGAAGGATAATGCTCATGATGAGGTGGAAACAGAAATAATTAATGTTTTCAAGAAAAGATTGAATAGATAGTTGAAGCAAATAACGTTGTAAACTTCGGAAGATTGAGCAGTAGAGCAATAATGAATAGATTGCGCCATCTGTGTCAATAGTGACTCTGTTGCTGTACAAATGTTAGATTTAAGAGGAACAAATCATTATTTTGTGTGGTTTATAATATCATTGAGAAAATTTGTCACAATGCATTAAATCTGCAAGAAATCTCTGACTTCACTGCTTGTCTGTAAGGTTGTTTGAATGCAAATTAGAGACTTAAGCACCAATTTCACAGCACCTCATTAATGTTGTTTCAAATGACTGACAATAAATTATATTTTACTGATGTGCATCCTCTGTATTATCAAATTTATTTTGGATGACTGTGAATGATGAGTGAATGGAAAAAAATGATTATTATTGCTTATTTTGCTCAAATAATTTTTCAAATTTACACTCCTGATTTATTCCATTTCTTCTCCACTTACAGCCAATTTGGTGACAATTGTGATTCTCTCCCGTGGAAAATGTGGCCTCTCCAAATGCATCACAATTTATCTGGTATCCATGGCAGCAGCAGATCTACTAGTCCTCATTTTTGATGTGGTTATTTATGAGATGAATGAAATTTATTTCCCAGATTCCTTCCTGGACTATACACCTGTCTGCAGTCTGAATTTCTTCCTAATTTTTGCTTCTATTGAATGTTCTGTCTGGTTGACTGTAGCTTTCACCTTTGACAGATTTATTGCCATTTGTTGTCAAAAAACAAGAACACAATATTGCACTGCAAAAACTGCAGCAGTAGTTGTGACTATGATATGGGTATTCAGCACCCTGGAAAACATTCCAATTTACTTTACATTTGAACCGCGTGTAATAATTGATGATACATTATGGTTCTGCAATGTAAAATTAAGTCTGTACACTGTCCCTCTGTGGGTTACATTTCTATGGATTGATATCACATTCATGCCTTTTATTCCCTTTCTCTTGATCCTTATATTCAATAGCCTGACCATCAGGCATATTCTACTCACAAGCAGGATCAGGAAGGGACTCCGGAGCAGTGACAAAGACCCAGAAATGGAAAACCGATGGAAATCTATTGTTTTACTATTAGCGATATCTGGCAGCTTTATACTGCTGTGGGTAGTCACATTTACTCACTACATATGTGTGCAAATTATGGATGTGGAATACTTGCACACAGATTATAGTAATCCTTTCACCATTATGGAGCAAGCAGGCTACATGCTGCAACATTTGAGTTCTTGCACAAACACCATTATTTATGCAGTTTCCCAGACTAAATTCAGACAGCAGTTAAAGAATCTACTTAAATATCCATTGAATTTTGTCAGTAATTTACAGAAATAACACAAAGGTCTCACGTTAATTAGAATTGACCTCCAAATAAATAACTGCCTCGATAGCAGTGCAAAATAGGAATGAGCAGATAAGACTTGTGACATTTCCGAAACAGCATTTTCCACAAAGAACAATAAACACCAAATGTTGAGCAGGATATATGATGGCAGCTAACAACTCCCAATCTGGGGTCGTTAGGGCTGACTGCCTGCCCCTCTTCCGCAGTTACGTTTGAGCCTGGGTGACTCTGGAAAAGGAGCATGTGGTGTCCACCACCGCCCTGGAGTTGTTCAGGGAGAAGTGCACTCCACTGCAGGGAGTGGAGTGCATTACTGCCCCCTCCAATTCTATTTTGATTTAATCCGTGCCCTCCCTTCACTGTTTGATCACACAGCATTGCCCTTTGATGTGAAGGGCACTGCTTCTCACTGGCAACTCGGGTGTTTCTTTTCTTCCTGGTGGTGGAAATTTGAATAAAGATTCATGCACCTTGTGTCTCTCACTGTGTCTCACACCTGCACACACACAACATGGGTGTTGGGAGAAAAAAAAGCACTACCGCAGTTAGGCAGTAGTGTGGGGGAGAAAAAAAATTGAAAAAAGAAAAGAATAAAAAAAAACTCCCAATCTGCTGTGGGTTTTTTTTTTCCAATGCATATGGAGATTAATTTGCTTGGAAGGATGAAACAAGTCTCTGAAAAGGGTAAAGTCAACTTATGCAAGGTTTGCAGTTGTCTCCAGTCACTTTTAAAGCTTCCCTCTGAAACACTCAGAAAACACCTTTATAGTATGTGTTGATTTTCAGGAGATGAACTCCATTTAAATACTGACAGCTGAAGATTGACCACAGGTTGGAGAAGGTCTCTTAGTTTTATTTCCATTGGAATCTTCCTGTTGGCAACAGAGGTGATACATATATATTTATAAAAGGGAGAAGTCACCTCAGAGCTCTCCTGACCTACTGAAGCATGGATGCAATTGTTCACTGGTAACTATGTCAAATGCTTGTGATCCTCAGTTGCATGCCCACTGATTGAACATAATCATTATCTAACCCCACAATTTCAGAGCCTCTACCTGAGGTAATTATCTAGGAAATGTCAGGAGTGTAATAATATTCACAACACACATGTTAAAATGCCAGAAATTTCTAGTTGTTGTTAGATAATTTGTACAATAAGTTAATACAATTGAAGATCAAACTTGTAAATGGTCATTTCCAAAATTGAGCAAATGATTGATGTTTCAGTAAAATTATTAAAAGAGAAAACAAGCATAAAATGATTTGCAATTAAAACAACCATAGTTATGAAGTAATTGTCAATTTCGGTCTGTCCGTGCTGTCAATTCTAGCATTTAACCTTCTAAGGCACTGGTTAAACAACACTGTAATCTAGAGAAAGGAAAATAAATGTTAGAAAATCCAGACATAACAGTGCAGACCATAGTATCATAAAAATACAATGTGTTCATGCTCTTTTCACAATGGTCCCCTGCAGATTACCTACAAGACAGCGAATTTTATTAGGCCATTTCCTAACATTTCAACATTGGCCAAAATTCAATTTTCACAACTTTTCTTTTCCTATTTGGGCTCATGCATGTTTGGGAGAGTGAGCAGGTTATGGTTAATCATCAACTGAAGGCTCAGAATGGGTCCTGCACATTTTGCTTAAAAGTAATTTGAATGACCCATTGTTCGTGAATATTTGACGACAGCCTGTCATCTACTACTGGTGATATGTTTGAATTCCAAAAAATGAGAGGCAATTATTGTAATCAATGCAGAGGAATATATTGGAAGGAAAATTCTAAGTAGGGAAAAGATCACCACGAGCAACTTTGTCATGCTTGCGTATGGTGACAGTAGCTCATGAGCTTAGAAGTTAAAAGCTGAGGGAACATGGCACAGAAAGGTGCAGATCTTGGCTATCCATTCAATCCTGCGGACACCTGCCAGTGTATGAGGTGAAGTGAAAAATCAGTTCTCCAATGAATACTGGATAGTGTCGCTCCTCAGAGTAGGCACTGAGGCTAGCAAACCCCTGTGAAACATTGTTGCCAGGAAATAATGTTGAAAAAGTAGACTGTAATGGCCCATGCTTTTGATGGTAAAAAAGATTTACCAGTTTTTTTAAAAACACAATTGGAAGGTTTGAATCATAAGGAGAGACTGGGATAGGCTGGGACATTTTTCCCTGGAGAGTAGGAGTGTGAACACACGAACATAAGAACTAGGAGCAGGAGTAAGCTGTCTGGCCCTTTGAGCCTGCTCCAACATTCAATGAGATCATGGCAGATCTTTTCCTGGACTCAGATCCGCTTAACCGAGCTCTCACCGTATCCCTTAATTCTTTTCATTGTTCAAAAAAACTACCTTAGCTTTAAAAGCATTTTCTGAAGTAGCATCATTAACTTCCCTGAGCAAGGATTTTCATAAGTTTACAACCCTCTGGTTGAAGAAGTTCCTTCATAATTTAGTGCAAATCCACTCCCTCTAATCTTGAGGTTGTGCCCTCTTATCCTAGTTTCACCCGCCTGTGGAACCATCTTTTCTACTTCGGTCTTATCTATTCCCTTCATAATTTTAAATGTTTCTGTAAGAACAGGGTCCCCAACTAAAAATCATCAACATAAATTGTGAATAATGCAGTCCCAACACGGATTCCTGAGGCACACCATTAGTCACTGATTGCCAGCCAGAGCACCACTCACTTATCCCCACTCTTTGCTTCCTGTTAGTCAACGAATCCTCTATCTGTGCTAATACTTTACCTGTAACACCATGCATTCATATCTTATGCAGCAGCCTCATGTGCAGCACCTTGTCAAAGGTCTTTTGGATATCTAGGTACAGCACATCCACTGGGTCCCCGTTATCCACCTTCCTCTTAATGTTGTCATAGAATTCTAAAAGATTTGTTAAGCATGACCTGCTCTTCATGAATGCATGCTGCATCTGCCCAAAAGGACAATTTCTATTGAGATGCCTTGCTACTTCTTCCTTAATAATAGACTCAAGCATCCTCCCCACTGCAGAGGTTAATCTCACTTTTCTATAATACCCCATCTCTTGTCTACCAACATTTTTAAACAGTGGTGTTACATTTGCTGTCTTCCGATCTGCTGGGACTGCACCCGAAGTTGAGTGAGTTTTGGAAAATTACCACCAGTTAACCTGCGATTTCTCCCGCTATCTCTTTTAGTACCTTAGGATGCATTCTATCAGAGCCAGGAGACTTATTTATCATTAGCTTGCCCAAGACTACCTCGTCTGTAATAATGATTGTTTCCAACTCCTCTGCTACCTTTGTTTCTTTATCAGTTACTTGCAAGTCAATAGTGTCCTCCACTGTGAACAATGATACAAAATACTTGTTCAATGCATTGGTTATTTCATTATATCCCATAACTAAATGTCCCTTCTCTTCCTCTAAATGACCAAATGTAACAACTCCTTTTCATTTTATATATTTATAGGAACTTTTGCTGTCTGTCTTTATATTATGTACTAGTTTTTTTTTTCTATGCTCTATATTTCTTTTCTTTAGAGCTCTTTCTGTGGCTTTCTGTTGACCTTTAAACCTTTCCCAATCTTCTCATTTCATGCAGTGTTTGGCCACTTTGTATGCCTTCTCTTTCAATTTGGCAGCCTCCCTTATTTCCTGTGACCCCCATGGCAGACTACCCATTTTCTTACAGTCCTTCCTTTTCACTGGAATACACTTTTGCTGAGTGCTTTTAAAAAATTGTTTTGAAAGTTCTCTACTGCTGGTCAATTGTCCCAACATAAACGCTTTATTTCCAGTCTACTTTAGCCAAGACGTCCCTCATTCTGTTATGGTCTCCCTTATTTAAGCACAGGGCCATGGCATTTTGATTTTGTCTTCACACTCTCCAGATTTATTCTAAATTCAACCATACTGTATTTCTTTTTCTTCTGAGGGGATCCCTAACTATGAGGTCATTAATTATTTTTATGTCATTACACAGGACCAGATCTAGGATAGCTTGCTCCCTCGTCAGTTCCATTATATACTGTTCAAGAAAACTTTCATGGATACACTCAATGAACTCTCCCTCAAGGCTACACTCAGCAAGCTGGTTCGATCAACCTACATGTAGATTAAAATCTCTCATGATATTCATCATCCCATTTTTCCAACATGAGTTATTTCTTTGTCTTTTGCCCACCCCAGTGTGATGTTATTACTTGGTGGCCTATCAGTGACTTTTTCTTCTTCAAATTTCTAATTTCCAGCCAAATTGTTTCAAACTTATTCTTAATGGAACCTATACCATCTCTCAGCATTGGCCTGATTTTGCCCTTGAGTATGAAAGATACACCACCTCCCTTCCCTTTCTGTCTGCCCTTCTGAATAGTCTGATACATCTGAATACTTAAGTCCCAGTCGTAACCATCCTGTAATGTCTCCCATAATGGTTACTAAATCATATTCTTTCACAACGATTTGTGCTGTTAACTCATCAACCTTGTTACAAATGCTATGAGCATTCAAGCAAAGTGCCCTCATGCTAGTCTTCTTACCCTTATAATTTCCAACATCTCTAATAATCTCTCCTGAGTTATCCATCCTTTTTGCTTCTTTCATTTTCTGACTTGAAATTAAACCTTCCTGCACACATGCTAATTTGCTGCTTACCTTTTCAATTTACCATCCTGTTGTTTTCCCTTTCCCTTCCCCCAATTCACAAGTTTAAACTTCGAGTGACCATCCTATTTATCCTTTTCACTAGAACACAGGTTCTATGTCGGTTCAGGTGGAGACCGCCACCATCAGTACAGATCCACCAGTTCCAAAACTGATACCAATGCCCCATGAAATGGAACCCCTCTTACACACATCACTCTCTTAGCCACATGTTTACTTCCCTAATTTTATTATCACTAAGCCAATTTGCACATGTCTCGGGGAGTGATCTGGAGATTATGACCCTCGAGGACTCGCTCCTTAATTTTCTTCCTCATGCTCGGTAATCCACAAACAGGTCATCCTTCCTACCCTTGCCTATGCTGTTTGTCCCAAAGTGAATCACAACAACTGGATCCTCCCCCTCCCACTCCAACATTCTTTCAAGCCGGTCAAAAATGTCCGGCACCCTGGCACCGGGCAGGCAACACACCATGTGGGACTCCCATTCTGACCCCTAATTATAGAATCCCCTATAACTACCACTTGTCATTTTGCTCCCCTCTCTTGAATGGCTTTCTACTCCATGTTGCCATGGTCAGTTGGCTCATCCTCCCCACAGCCCTTTTCCTCATCCACTCTGGGAGCAAGTATTGCCTACCTGTTGGATAAAGTCAAAAGCAGAAGCTCCTCCATTCCTGAACTCAGGATCCCTCTACATGCCTCACTTGCAGTCACACCCTGTTGTCCCATATCACGAACTGAATTTCAATTTGTTAATCTGCCTCTTGCTGCTGTCCAAGCATATCAACTCACTCATCTCCTGAAATCACAATTCAACTGCAATTTAGATTAGATTACAGTTGGAAACAGGCCCTTCGGCCCAACAAGTCCACACCGACCCGCCGAAGC
>NC_057746.1:9486141-9501301 GCF_004010195.1 Chiloscyllium plagiosum | reverse complement strand
CACATCTTTGGACTGTGGGAGGAAACCGGAGCACCCGGAGGAAACCCACGCAGACACGGGGAGAACGTGCAAACTCCACACAGTCAGTCGCCTGAGGCGGGAATTGAACCCGGGTCTCTGGCGCTGTGAGGCAGCAGTGCTAACCACTGTGCCACCGTGCCGCCCACAAATGAAGGCTGCTGCTCTCAAGAGGTAAGTTTTTTAATAAAAAATTTAGTTTCCTGACAGCCCCTGATATCCGCTCTTGTCGCTCCCACTGCAGCAATGACAGGTGCCATTATTGAGGTCTATACAATTGTCAAGGGCATAGATAAGCCAAGATCTTTTTATCCCAGGATAAGGGAGTCCAAAACTAGAGGGCATAGGTTTAACGTGAAAGAGGAAAGAATTAAAAGGGACGGGACCCGAGGGATGGCTCTTACGCACAGAGGGTGGTGCATGTATGGAACAAGCTGCTAGTGCAGGTAGGTTCAATTGCAACATTTAAAAGGACATTTGGACAGGTGCACTATTTAACAAGATCATAGCGTGATCATCAAAATGACTCTGCACAACATTTCCCACGGTCATCTCACTTCGTTTGTATTGAGTCTTTTTTGATACTTCTTGCTGGGTTTATCGTCCCTTCTTCACTTGACAATTTATGTTCCTGATGAAGCATAAAATTTCACTTAAAAATCTATCCTCAAGAAAACTGCAGTTCTTATGCAATAGAAACCAAGTGTCAATTGTTACTGCTTTATCTGAATGTTGGGAAATCAACCATAATCATGGGCGTGGGTGAGAAAATATTGCAAGGTTGTTCTGTGATACATTAAGAAAAATTTGCATACCTCTTCGTCTTCTCCACCATATAAATATGATAACAATGATTGCTAGTGAAACGAGTACAGCCAAGACAATCATCCCCACATTGTTGCTATCCTTCACTTTTCCTTCTGAAAAATATTAAGTAGCACTTTTTATTATAAAGTTTTGAATTGATGGACAATAATATACATGATAATCGTCAAGTCATGACATTGCTGAAGTAATGATGATGTTTAATATGAATTGTATTCCCATGATATGAAGTGCACAATTTATCATTTTACTAAGGAGGGAGAGGGAAGGGAACATAAATCTGAGGCTGCATCGGGGTTGAAAATCAAAGAAGAGGAGGGGAAAATAGGGCCAGAAAAAGAAGTAAGTGAGGTGAAGAAATAAATGATGAGGCATTGGAATGGAGGGCTGGCTACAATTCTATTGGCCAGAATGAAGCTTTTCAATGCAATGATGGGAGAATACGAGGTAAGTTACATTCACACCTCTGTGCAGTGGACGCAAATGCAAAATCTGAACTGTTCACAGTGCTTGAGGAAAAGGCCAACAGATGTCAGAATCTCCTTGTTGAATCAGAACATTTAAACAAGGTGCAGCAGTATGCCATTCAGGCACTCCAGTCTTTGCCACTGTTGAACAAGATCATAGCTTATCTGATTGCAACATCAAATCCACACATTCACTTCGCACGGTAACTTTTCTGCCCTGGGCTGAACAGCAATCTAACCATCCCTGCCTTAAAAGTATTCAAGGATTCTGTTCCCACGACAATTTCAGGAAGAAAACAGCAAACACTTGTGTCAATCCAAGAGAATAACAATTTTCCTCACACTTTGTATTGTTTGTGAGCCATAGATCATGATTCTTTCATAAGAGGAAAGATCTTCTTCACATCTATCCTATCACAAACCTGCGACCTTTATACGTTGCAGCATGTGATCACTTACTCTTCTACATTGCCGCAGATACAAAGATTACTCAGCCAAACCTATCTCAGTGAGAGACTCCAAGTATGAAAACAGAAATGCTAAAGAAACTCATCTAGTCTCACAGCATGGTTGAAGAAATCAATCAAATCAGTAAAAGATCTTACTCCCAATATAACATTGCGGTCACAGGCCTGCTGCTTTGTTCCATCGAAGCTCAAAGAGTGTTCGACAGGCAGCATTTTATTCTCCACTTAGACATTTTACAGCATTCAGGATTCAAAATTGAGTTGAATAACTTCTGAGCATGAACACTGTCCTTCATTTGCATCACAAAATCACCTAACCCCATGCCACTTGTTTGTGTCTTGTTGGATTTGCCTCAGAAGAGCTGACTTATTTTCTCCTGTACAATGTAATATGAATTTCCATTTTGCATCTCAATCCCTCCTTTATCACCTTCGCTTTTGATCTGAGCACCCTCACTATCTGTTCCGCTTTCTCCTCTTCCCTCTTTATCAACATACAAACACACAAAAAAAATCATTTTCCAGTTCCATTCAGTTTCAAGGAGAGCCACTTGACTAAGAATGTTAACACTTTTGTCCTCTTTCCACAGATCCCATCAGAACTGGTGAGTTTCATCAGCATTTTATATTTATATTTTAGACTTGCAGCATCCACAGTATTCGTTTTTTTATACGCACTTATTCCAGGTGTTGATCAGGGATACCTTCTTTTAACTGTCACCAATTTATTTACACCCTCCCATAAATAACATGATGGGTAAATGCACAGTATTCAACTTGTAGTTTCACCAGTGCCCTGGATACCATGCACTATGTACTGAAATGTTACATTCGGTCCTTCCAGCATGTTTCACTCTTTAGTGTGATCACGACTTTCTCTGTCGCAATGTGATATTCCTGCTTTCTCCCCAAACACCTTTATAATTTTTAAATCTTCAAATGCCTCTATTTCTTTCTTAAATATCTTCAGTGACTGTCTCCACAGCCAGCTTTGGTAGAGAATTCCACAGGTTCAGTACACTTCAAGTGAAGAAATGTTCTCTCATCTCAGTCCAAAATCATCAACACTTTGTCCTGAGATTATGTCCCCTGGTTTGTGACTACTCAACCAGGGTAAACAACCTCACCTCATCCAGTCTGTTCAGGCCTGTTAGAAGTATATTTTATTCAATCAGATCCCTTCCTATTCTTGAAACCCAAGTGACTACAGGCCAAGTCATCCCCTGCATCCGCAGTGTAAACTTTCACTGCATTTTCTCTCTGGTAACTACATCCTTTCATTGGGAGAGAGACCAAAATTGCATGCAAAGCCCCAGTTTGGCTTCACTGTACAACTGCAGCCGTACGTCACTATTTCTGAACTCAAATCCTTTTGCAGTGAAACATTTGCTTTCTGAATTGCTAGTGCACCTGCCTGTGTTCTTTCATTGACTGATGTACAAGGACACACAGATCCCTTTATGCATTCACATTTCCCAATGTACCTTTCAAGTAATATGCTTTCTTTCTGTTATTCACACTGAAGTGAAAAACTTCACATTTAGAGATGGCAATTTTGGGAAGGCAATGGTATGATCGTGAGACTATTAACTCAGACTCCCAGATTCGAGTCCTGCCACCTCAGACTGGGAAATTTGAATTCAATTTTAAAAATAGAATTAAGTATCTACTGATGACGATGAAACCATTGCCGAATGTTGGAAAAACTCATCAGGTTCACTAATGTCATTCAGGGAAGGAAATCTGCCATTTTCTCCTGCTCTGGTCTCCATATGACTCCAGTCTCACTCTCCAGTGCTCTCAAAAATGGCCAAGCAAGCTGTTCAATTGTACAAAGAAATTAAACTGGATGGATCATCAGGCACCAGAAAAGTCAACGGCAGAAACAGTCCAGTCGACCTTGTAAACGCCTCCTCACTAACATCTGAAGTTTAGTGCTAAAATTGGGAGGGCTGCCCAACGGACTAGTCAAGCAACAGACTGACATAGTCATACTCATGAAATTATGCCTTACAGACAACACCCCAGATGCCACCATTGCTGTCCCTGGATATGTCCTGTCTCTCCAGCAGGACAGAGCTAGCAGAGGTGGTGGCACAGTGGTATACAGTCAGGAAGGAGTTTCCCTGGGCGTCCTCAACATTGACTCTGGATTCCATGCAATCTCATGGCTTCAGGTTAAACATAGACAATGAAATCTCCTGCTGATTACAATGTACCGCCCTGCCTCACCTGATGAATCCGAACTCCTCCATGTTGAACAACACTTCAAGGAAGCACTGAGGATGGTAAGGGCACATAATATACTCTGGGTGGGCAATTTCAATGACCAAGAGTGCGTCAGCAGGAGCAGCACTATTGATCAAGCTGGTCGGGTCCTAAAGGACATAACTGCTAGACTGGGCATGTGGCAGGTGGAGAAGGAACCAGCAAGACGAGAAAACAGACTTGACCTCATCTTTACCAACCTGCCAGCTGCAGATGCATCTGTCCACGACAGTACTAGTAAGAGTGACCACTGCACAGCTCTTGTGGAGACAAAGTCCCACCTTCACTTGAGAATAACCTTCATCGCTGTGTGTCACTATCACTGTGCTCAATGGGACAGACTTCGAACAGATCTAGCCACTCAAGGCTGCACATCCAAGAGGCACATGAGCAACCAACAGCAGCAGAACTGTACACCATCACAGGCTGTAACTTCATGGCCCGGTATATAGCCCACTCAACCTTGGTTCAATGGAGAGAACAGGAGGGCATGCCAGGAGCAGCACCAGGCATACCTGAAGATGAGGTGTCAACCTGGCAAAGCCACCAAATAGGACTACTTGCACTCAAAGAAAAGGAGCAACTGATAGATAGAGCAAAGCGATTCTACAAACAACGGTTCATACATAAGCTCTGCAGTCCTGCCACATCCATTCGTGATTGATGGTGGATGATTGAATAACTCACTGGAGGAGGAGGCTCCACAAATATCCCAATCCTCAATGATGGAAGAGCCCAACATGTCAGTGTGAAAGATAAGGCTCAAACATTCGCAGAAATTTTCAGTTAAAAGTGCAGAGTGGATGATCCATCTCAGCCTCCTCCAGTGGTCCCCAGCATTACAGTTATCAGTCTTCAGTCAATTTGATTCACTCCATTTGTCATCAAGAAATGGCTGGAGGCACCTGATACTGCAAAGGCTATGGGCCCTGAAAACATTTGAGCAGCAGTACTGAAGCCTTGTACTCCAGAACTTACTGATCCCTAAGCCAAACTGTTCCAGTACAGTTACAACACTGGCATCTTCCTGACAATTTAGAAAACTGCCCAGTATGTCCTGCACATAAAATGCAGGACAAATCCAACCCAGCCAATTACTGTCCCATCAGCCAAATCCCGATCATCAGTATAGTGATGGAAAGTGTTTTCAACAGTGCTCTCAAGCAGCACTTGCTCAGCAATAACTTTCTCAGTGATGCCCAGTTTGGGTTCTACCAGGGCCACTCAGCTCCTGATCTCATTTCAGTCTGGTTTCAAACATGGACAAAAGAGCTGAATTCCAGAGGTGAGGTGAGAGTGACAGCCCTTGACATCAACGCTACGTTTGAATGAGTGTGGCATCATGGAGCCCGAGCAAAACTAGAATCAATGGGTATTGGGGGAAAGCTGTCCAGTGGATAGAGTCATACCTGACACATAGGAAGGTGACCGTGGTGGTTGGAGGTCAGTCAGTTTAGCTCCAGGACATCTCTGCAGGAGTTCCTCAGGGTAGTGTCCTAGGCCCAAACATCTTCAGCTGCTTCATCAATAATCTTGCCTTCTTTGTAAATTCAGAAGTGGGGGATGTTCCACTGATGATTGCAAAATGTTCAGCACCATTCACAACTCTCAGACACTGAAACAGTCCTTGTTCAAATGCAACAAAACCTGGACAATATCCAGGCTTGGACTAATAAGTAGCAAGTAACATTCATGCCACATAAAGGACACTCTGTGACCATAACCACAAGAGACAATTTAGGCACTGCCCTTGATATTCAATAGCATTGCCATCACTGAATCCCCTATCTTCAACATCTTCGGAGTTATCATTGATCAGAAACTCAACTGGACTCACCACATAAATGCAGTGTCTACAAGAGCAGGTAAGGGGCCAGGAATACTGCAGCGGGTTACTCACCTCCTGACTCCCAAAATCCTATCCACCATCTACAAGGCACAAGTCAGGAATGTGATGGAATATTCCTCATTTGACTGAATAAGCACAGCTCCAACAACACTCAAGAAGCTTGACACCACCGGCACAAAGCAACCCACTTGAATGGCACTATATCCTCAAAGCATCCACTTTCTCCACCACCGATGCTCAGTAGCAGCAGTGTGCAGGATATGGAAGCTAAACAACTTAGAGAAATAAATGGTCATATGTTGAAATGGGTCCTTATTACAGAGCAGGTGGTACTGGACACCTTAAAATACATAATGGTGGATAAAGACCCAGGACATGATCGGGTGTATCCCAAATCTTTGTGGGAAGCTATGGAAATGAATGCACGGTCCCCTGCTGAGATATTTCTATCGTCAATAGCCATGGGCGAGGTGCTGAAAGGTTGTAAGGTGGATAATGTGATGCTGTTATTTAAGAAGGGTGGTAAGGAAAAGCCAGGGAGCTATCAACTGACAAGCCTGATATCAGTGGTGGGAAAGTTGTTGCAGGAGTTGGGTTTTTTTGTATTTGGGAAGTTAAGGACAGAGTAGGAATAAGGGCTTATGCCCGAAACGTCGATTCTCCTGTTCCTTGGATGCTGCCTGACCTGCTGCGCTTTTCCAGCAACACATTTTCAGCACAGAGTAGGAATAGTCAATATGGTTTTGTGAGTGGGAAATCATCTCTCACTAACTTGACTGAGTTTTTTGAGGAAGTGGCAAAAAAAAACTGATGAAGGCAAAACGGTGGACTTTGTCTTTCTGGACTTCAGCAAGGGGTTCAACAAGTTCCACATAATCGACTGGTTAGCAAGGTTAGATTGCATGGAATCCAGGGAGAGCGAGCTATTTGGTTACAAAGTTGGCTTGAAGGTAGAAGACACAAGGTGGTGGTAGAGGGCTTTTTTTCAGGCTGGAGTCATTTGATCTGAGGTGTATCAGAAGGATTGGTGCTGGATCCACTGCTTTTTGACATTTATACAAATGACTTAGACGTGAACATAGCAGAATGGTTAGTGAGTTTGCAGATGTCACCGAAATTGGTGGCATGGTGAGCAGTGAAGAAGATAACCTCAGGGTACAGTAGGACTTGATCAGATGGACAATAGACTGAGAAGTGGCAGATGGAGTTTAGTTGAGATAAACTGTAGAGGATATTGCATTTCAATAAGGCAGCCGATTTACAGTTTTTTGAAGTTGAAAGCACGGGTAGAAGGCGGCATTTGGTACACTTGCTTTTATTGACCAGTATATGGAGCATAGGAGTTGGGATGTCATGTTGCAGCTGTACAGGGCCAGTCTTGGAATATTACATTCAGTTCTGGTCTCTGTACTATAAAAAAGATGCTGTTAAACTTGAACGTGTGCAGAAAACATTTTCGAGGATGTTGCTGGGATTGAAGTGTTTTGGCTGTGCAGAGGCTGAATAGGCTGGGCATATTTTCACTGGCGTACCAGAACCTGACCTTATAGAGGTTTATAAATTCATGAGGGGCATGGATTGGGTGAATAGTCAAGGACTTTTCCTCAGGGTAGCAGAGTTCCAAAACTAGAGGACACGGATTTACGGTGAGAGGGGAAAAGATACCAAACAGAACAAAGGGCAACTTTATCACACAAAGGACTGTGTATATGGAATGAGTTACAGAGGAGATGGCAGAGGCTGGTACAATTACAACATTTAAAAGGCATCTGTGTGAGCACATGAATAGGAAGAGTTTTGAGGGATATGAGCCAAATGCTGGCAAATGGGAGTAGATTAATTTAGGATAACTGGTCTGCATGGATGATTTGGACCAAAGGGTCTGTTTGCATGTTGTACATCTCTATGACCTGACATTATCCTGCCCCCATCCCCGTCCTCTCACTACACCTGGCAACGCCTCATCAAAAACTTTTTCAAAATCAAAGTGCACCCCAATCTATTCTATTAGTTACATCCTCAAAATACCTCAGCAGACTTGTTAAGCCTGATTTGCCTTTCAGAAACCCATGCTGTCATTGTCCAATCCTGTTAATCCTTTCCAAATGTCATTTATCACATCTCCTGATGGTTGGCTAACTGATCTGTAATTCCCTGTTGTTTCTTCCCTTCCTTTTCAAATAACAGGGTTACCCTTGTCACTCGCCTATCTGTAGGAACTGCTATAGAAGTTTGGAAGGCACACACCAATTTACTTAATTGTTTGTGGGCCTGTTCCTTGGCCAGGGTCTGAACTGTAGTAACTGAAGCCCAACCTCCTTAATTTTGCCTTTACGATAAATGATAACATTCTGTTACTTTCCCAATAACTTGCTGTACCTGCATGCAAATCATTTGGTGATTCATGCAGTGGGATACCTGGATCCCTTTGCATTTCAAACAGCGGCAATCTCTCACCATTCTGATAGTATGGTATCGTTATTCCTCCAACAAAAATTGATTTACAAAAAAATGGCGGTTATGGAGAGATGCAGGAGCTAGTCAGGATTTTTCTTCTGTTTTTGAAACTACTTTCAGCTACGTAACCTGGCTGAAATATACAATATTGAAGATTTGGATTTGGATATGTCAGTGTTGGACTGGGGTGTATAAAGTTAAAAATCACACAACAGGTTATAGTCCAACAGGTTTAATTGGAAGCACACTAGCTTTTGGAGCAACGCTCCTTCATCAGATTTGGAGGAGTAGTGGAGTAGACTGTGCTCTGATAGGCTTTCAGAGATTCAATTGCTTCAGGGCCTGTGGAGAACACATCGATCATTAGTTATAGGAGGATCTAATGATACTACTTACCCCACAGGACAGTCTTTCCACCCGGGATGCTGCTGTGCTCAATATGACAAGCATATTGGTTGCCATCATACGGGTCAAATTGGAGGGTTGTCTTCAGTTGGAAAGTCCCATCTTCATTGGGCAATAACCCAGTAGAGGTCGTCTCATCGGCATGTTTTCCATTCTTCAACCAGGTCACATTGATGGACTGTGGGTAAAATCCAATCACAATGCAGTGCAGGAACCAGTGATGGCCATCCTTGGCAATAAGTGAGACCTCAGGAGAAACTGTATGACACAAAGACATCAACATCAACACAAATCGCAAGTTACATCATTAAGTTAATGGATTTGAAACAGCCACTGGTTAAAACGTACACGGTGAGAGGTGTCACATGTAAGTCAATGTATTCCACACTAACTAAGCGGAAAATTTAAAATAGTTTTTTTTTTGGAACTTACTTTTTCTGCTTAAAGAGGCATTTCCAAAGAAATAGATTGCCTTCCATTGATCTATACAATCATTTTCCAGCAGATTCTTGAAGTAATGGTTCAGCTTTGTTTCCTTATCCCATTTTGTTTTGAATTCCTCTGCAACTGGATCATGTACAATCCAAACTAATGCATCTTTGTCAAAGCTGAGGATGTATTTGCCATCAAGAGCAAACTTCAAAATCCCTTCACTCGGAGTGGCCTCATGTAGTTCACAGCCAAATAGTCCTTGTAGGTAATGGGTACCTAAAACATTAATTCAGTGCATGAGTCCTTCAACATTTATTGTCTCTGATCAAATCAAATCCGAGAATTTCAGTTTTCCCTTTGTTACTTCACACCCAGTTATTCTCATCATTAGTTAAGTACTGAGTGAAGTACATGAAACAAGTGTACAAGCATTATCAGGTACAGCACAACAGTTACCTGCCCAGCCAGCGATGCACACATGGCAGAAGTAATTTTTTTTTTAAAAAGGGAAAGGTCAAGGAAAACCAAGCTGGATGCAGAAAGGGAAAGGGAAGGAAAGGTCAAACAGACAGCAGAATAGTTCAACACTCCTGGTGCACACTATAATCTAACATGAATATCATGTCTGAACCTCACTGCAATGACTTCAAATGGATAAACTCACGTGATGTTTGATTTTCTTTCTGGAGCCATCCATCAGCCTGTCCCTTGATTAGTCCATGGAACCCAACTTCAGTGATAGTGCACTCATCCCAGTAAGCCTTGTCAAATGCGTCCACCAACCATTGTTGCCTTGGAATGGTTATTTTCATATTGCTGTCAAAATAGAATATCTCGCAGTCATCCAAAATTCCCAGGACACTGTACTCCGGTAGGTCTTTGTCCCCATGATTGAGATTGTACTGATAGAGCAGAGAGTGAGACTCTGGAAGAAAGCAAAAAGAAAAACCTTAAAATTAACCAATCAAACACTAGAATTATCATAAAACTACAACAAAATAAAGAACCGTGGATGATGGAGATCTGAAACTAAAGGAGAAACTGCTGCAGCTGGAGAGAGAAAACAGAGTTAATGATTCAAGTCCAGGGTCCCTTCTTCAGAATTGATTACAGCTTACTGAAAGGTTTGAAATGATAAGCAAGTTATGACACATTACACAGAAAGTTAAAGTCCTTCAATAAACACAAACAGAAAAAGCCTGAGAAAACATATTTGTTGAGAAGAATGTGTCTATGTTCAAGAAATTTGTTCCAACAATCATACTTTATGATAATGTGTGGTGTTGAATGGAGCTCCAGGAATTTGATTTGGTGACAATGAAGGAATGGTGACATAGGTTGAATGGTGTGTGGGGTGGACAGTAACACGCAGGCAATGACGCTTTCATGTATCTGCTGCCTTCAGCCTTCCAGACTGGAGAGTCAAGGCTTGAGTTTTGAAGATCCTATCCAGGGAGAGTTATAGAGTCATAGAGTCATACAGCATGGAAACAGACTCTTCAGTCCAATCAGTCCTTGCCAAATATAATCACAAACTAAACTAGCCCCACCTACCTGCTCCTGGCCTTTAACCCTTCTGGATAGAAGTCGTCGATGCTCCTGACCCGTATCCCTCCAAGTCTTTCCTATTCATGTTCTTGTCTAAATATATTTTAAACATCGTAACTTTGCCTGTATTCACCACTTCCTCTGGAAGTTCATTCCACACATGAACCACCTTTTTTGCAAAACCTCATGTCTTTTGTTAATCTCTCTCTTCTCACCTTAAAAATGTACCCCGTGAAATCTTGAATCTTGAAATCCCCACCAACCTAGTGAAAAGAGAGGCACCATTAATCCTATCTATACCCCGCATGATTTTCTAAGCATAAACACTGATACGTTTCAGACTCTGTGCACTGCCATAGCACACCTCTGACTCTGATCCACTGACAGAGGCTTGTGCACTCCCATGCTGTACATTGGGTCACACCTACAACTGCAGCTGCAGGGATACCATGGACATTTGGACTAACACCCAGTTCTGCATTAGACCAGGCTGCATCTCAGGGCTGCTTGCATACTCCCTTTAAGCTCACTCACTTAGCAGCTCCCTGAATGTTCACACCATCACCACAGTGCCTTGCCTATGGCATTCTTCTTCATCAACAGCACAATATATGCTCAGTACCTTTGTTGCAACTTGCCTTTTAGCACACACATCAAGCCAGAAAGCTTGTCACACTTATCAGAAGTCATAAGTCTCATGTTGCTGCTCATTATGATAACATGTCAATAACAAATGTGCCACATATGACAGCGTGTATGTAGCAAAATCAGGTTGCAAGTAAATGGCAAGATCACAAAGTTGAAAGGAAGCCGTCCTTTGACACGTCAGTGGGAGCCACTCTTCACTACTAGTCCAGGAACTTGGACATGGTCAGTCAGTAAGTGTGTATGGAAGCTCACAAATCATCACCATAACACTGAACACAATCAAATTCTGGGTCTCCAGTTTAACACAAACTTCATCTTTAATCTTTGCTTCAATATCAGTTGCTTGCATTCAGAGAAATAATCAGTGTGGTGACTTTGGGAGTTAAGCAAACATTCCAGGTTGTTCTGATGAGAATTTTTGTGAATCATTTAGCTGTGTATGCATTCAGATAGGCACACACTGAACTGGAGAAAAACTTTGCTCTGGAAACTGCACTTGTCATGTTCACTGGGGGTCACCCACAGACCTAGGAAAATCCCGAAAAGTCAGTTCTGCTTTTCCACAGGAAGTTGTCCAAAAGCAGATCTGACTGAGGTCATGAAAGGTCTGAAAAGAGTAGACGAGGATTATCTGTTCCTGCTCATAAAAGGCTCAAGACGAGGGTGCAGGTCAGAGTGACTTGCAAACTTGATCAATACATGATGAGAAGGAAAAGTGCTTTGGGTCTCAAATGCACTGCCTGGAAGTGTGAGGCAACTGAGACATTCAACAAAGCATTAGTGATTTAAATGAAAATGATAGAAAATAAATGGGAGCCTGGCAATCAAACCTCGATGTTCATTCAAGGGAGTTAATGCAGATACGATGGACTAAATTGCCTTTTTCTGCACTGTTATAATTCTATGACCTTTGGAGACAAGTTAGACACAAATGTAGTAAGTTGTGCATCCAATTCCTTATTGCCTTTCTGTTCCTTTAGTTAGCGACAAAAAAATGCCACTTCACACACAATGAAAGTGGTGGAGATGGTGTAATAGTTATGTCACTGGAATAGTATTATCCAGTACCCTAGACCATTGCTCCGAGGACGTGTTTGAATTTCACCATGGGAGACGATGAAATTTGAATTCAATAAATTTTCTGTCAATTGTTGTAAAAGCCCAGCTAATTCATTAATACGCTTGAGGGAGGGAAATCTGCTGTCCTTACCAACAAGTGGTGCAAGACCCACAGCAATGTAGCTGACCCTTAGCTACATGCTGGGCAATTACAAATGAGCAATAAATACTGGGACCAGCCAGCGATACACAAATCCTGTGAACAAATACTAAAAACATGTGAATGCTCTTGAAGGTTGAATGTGCACCTGTGCTAAATATGTAATAGAAATCTGCATGTTACTGGAGCAACACACCACATCTTCTGAAGATCAAATAAACATTCGTGCTTAAAGCATGAATACAAATCCAATGAGAACCCACCTTCATATTCTAAAAAAATGTCAGATATACCACAACCCTCAAGTAGTAATAATTCTTCAAATTGTACAAACACTGTGTGAGTTAGGAAGAGGAGAAGGAACACTGCAGCCTTTAGCTCTAACAAACTCAAATCATGACAATTATTACTTGCCCAAAAAAGTTTTCCAAACCCACAACCACAATAATTTAGAAGGACAAGGGCAGCAGATACAAGGGAATGCCCTCAGCTGCAATTTCCCCTCCAAGCCGCTCACCATCCTGACCTGAAAATATATCATTCATTCAATGTGGCTGAGTCAAAACCCTGGAACGTCCTCTTTAAAAACAACCAACAGCACTAGAACTGCAGTAGTACAAGAAGGTAGTTCAACATTGTAGTGTTTCTCACAAAGCCAGATGGACATCATAGAATGTGAGTTCCCTAACTGGGGCTGTTAACCTGGTCTAATCAGGGAATCCTGAATAAACAGGAATAAATAAATAAATAAACAGGAGTTTCAGAGGTCTTCTCAATTTAGGGGACTGACCCTGTGCTGGCTGGTGTTACAGTCAGTGTGTTACTGTTAGTTTCTGCTTCCCTTTTTTCTGGAGGGGGAAAATCTGATTCCTGAACTGGCTGAATTATTTAGCCAGTTTGTTAACTGGCATTCCTTTCAGTGAGGATTGATTGTTAAACTCCTGATGCACATAATGTGTTTCAGGTGTAACTCAGCTCACATTAGGGGATTGCTGTTTCACTGGTTGGTTACAGCCTGTGTGTTACTCTTTTGAGGAAAGGACAATGTTTAATTTTGTGATAGGACTTATGCCTTGAACTCTAGTTTTCTTTGCTTTTTGTACGTATCCTCACTGTTTTTGGTGTTTGGACTGAGCCCTTGTGGAAGACATTTTTTTACCAGAGGAGCTGTTCCTGTGGGGAGGCCTAGGACTGGGCCTCGACCTCTGAAGATTGAACACCTATGTGTGTGTGTGCACGCGCTGGGAGGTGAGCAATTGCTATATCCTGGAGTTCTGGAGAAGATCTTGCCTTCAGGAGTGAACCAAAAACCCCTGTGAGTTAACTGCACCTTTAAAATATACTGTGTTCCTGTGAGTGGGCCTGGCTCTCCAAGGATGTGCCAGGACTGCATGGAGACTGAACACCTGTGTGCGTTTGCTGTGAGCCAGGTGGTGGGGAGGCTGTTCTGAGCACTGTCGTCCTGAAAAGGGGTGATCGGGGTGGGCTGTCCTAGAGGTGGTCGAAAGGTGTGTCAGAGCAGCCGAGAGCCAGAAGGCGCTTAGGGGCGGGCTGAGATCTGGAAGGCTTGTGGGCTACCCTGCACGCTGTCGTTCCAGGGAAGGGGATGGGCTGGAAGGTGTGCCAGGATAGCCCACTGGCCGGATGGCGCATCGGGGTGAGTAAGAGCCCAATGGTACGTAGGGGCAGACTGAGAGCCAGAAGGCGGGTAGCCGTCCTCAGAGCTGTCACCCTGGGCAGGTACCGGGGTGGGCTGCCCTAGAGGTGGTCGAAAGGTGTGTCAGGGCAGACCAGAAATGGAAGGGGCATGGGGTGGATCGAGAGCTGGAAGGTACGTAGGGGTGGGCTGCCTTAGAGTGGGAGGGATGGGGGCTTGCTGGGTCTGTATTGTATGCACTGGATTAGCTTTTTATGTACAAATGTCATTGTCGCTGTCTTTTATCTGTGGAACTGGGATTTGAGGTTTGTCCTCCTCTCCCTGTAAACTGATTGAACAGTAGGGTTTGGGCTCTGGCTTTGCTGCTCCTCTCCCTTGTAAAATTGCTGTTGTAACCAGCTGTAAATGTTAACTGTTTTTTGTAAACTGTGTTTCGTAATTTGTTTAATAAAATATTATAAACAGGAAAAAATCCAAAAATAAATAAACAGGAGATTCAGAGGTCTTCTCAATTTAGGGGACTGACCCTGTGCTGGCTGGTGCTACAGTCAGTGTGTCACTGTTGGTTTCTGCTCCTTTTTTTTTTCTGGAGGCGAAAAATCTGATTCCTGAACTGGCTGAAGTATTTAGCCAGTTGGATCAGTACCTGGTGCAATGATGTTGTGGCCATAACAGAGACATGGGTTTCTCAGGGGCAGGAATGGTTGCTGGATGTTCCAGGGTTTAGAGCATTTAAAAGAATAGGGGAGGGGGGAAAAAGAGGAGGGGGTGTGGCACTACTCACAGAGGGTATCACAGCTACAGAAGCTTCCATTGTTGAGGAAGATCTGCCTACCAAGTCGGTTTGGGTGGAAATTAGGAACAGCAAGAGCGCAGTCACCTCGTTAGGGGTTTACTACA
>NC_057746.1:9479006-9484380 GCF_004010195.1 Chiloscyllium plagiosum | reverse complement strand
TCTGCCTGGAAGTCAGTGGTGGGTGGTGTTCCACAGTGCTCTGTCCTTGGGCCTCTACTGTTTGTAATTTTTATTAATGACTTGGATGAGGGGCTTGAAGGATGGGTCAGCAAGTTTGCAGACGACACAAAGGTTGGAGGTGTCGTTGACAGTATAGAGGGCTGTTGTAGGCTGCAGCGGGACATTGACAGGATGCAGAGGTGGGCTGAGAGGTGGCAGATGGAGTTCAACGTGGATAAATGCGAGGTGATGCATTTTGGAAGGTCAAATTTGAAAGCTGGGTACAGGATTAAGGATAGGATTCTTGGCAGTGTGGAGGAACAAAGGTATCTTGGTGTGCAGGTACATA
This sequence comes from Chiloscyllium plagiosum, assembly GCF_004010195.1. Classification (NCBI taxonomy): domain Eukaryota; kingdom Metazoa; phylum Chordata; class Chondrichthyes; order Orectolobiformes; family Hemiscylliidae; genus Chiloscyllium; species Chiloscyllium plagiosum. The sequence continues at coordinate 9,484,031 of NC_057746.1, read as the reverse complement.
GATCCCTTAAAATGGCCACCCAAGTGGACAGATTTGTTAAGAAAGCATATGGTGTTTTGGCTTTCATTAACAGGGGGATTGAGTTTAAGAGTCGTGAGATCTTGTTGCAGCTCTATAAAACTTTGGTTAGACCGCACTTGGAATACTGCATCCAGTTCTGGTCGCCCTATTATAAGAAAGATGTGGATGCTTTGGAGAGGGTTCAGAGGAGGTTTACCAGGATGCTGCCTGGACTGGAGAGCTTATCTTATAAGGAGAGGTTGACTGAGCTCGGACTTTCCTCATTGGAGAAGAGGCTACCTAATTGAGGTATGCAAGGTAATAAGAGGCATAGATGGAGTTGATAGCCAGAGACTATTTCCCAGGACAGAAATGACTAACACGAGGGGTCATAGGTTTAAGGTGGTTGGAGGAAAATATAGAGGGGATGTCAGAGGCGGGTTCTTTACACAGAGAGTTGTGAGAGCATGGAATGCATTGCCAGCAGCAGTTGTGGAGGCAGGGTCACTGGGGACATTTAAGAGACTCCTCGACATACGTATGGTGACAGAAATTTGAGGGTGCATACATGAGGATCAGTGGTCGGCACAACATTGTGGGCTGAAGGGCCTGTTCTGTGCTGTACTGTTCTATGTTTAACTGGTATTCCTTTTAGTGAGGACGGATTGTTAAACTCCTGATGCACGCAATGTGTTTCAGGTGTCTCAGCTCTCATTCGTGGATTGTTGTTTCACTGGCTGGTTACAGCCGGTTATGCTTTACTTTTGTCCTTTTCTGAAAAGTTTTTTTAAAAATGTAGATTTTTGTGGTCGGACTTAGCCCTTGGATTCTAGTTTTCTTTGGGTTTTTTTTGTATGTATCCTCACTGTTTTTTTGGTGTTTGGACTGAGCCCTTGTGGAAGACATACATTTTACCAGAGGAGCTGTTTCTGTGGGGAGGCCTGGGACTGGTCCTCTGAAGATTGAACACCTCTGCATGTGCTGGGAGGTGAGCACTTGCAATACCCTGGAGTTTTGGAGAAGACCTTGCCTTCAGGTGTGGACCAAAACTCCTGGGAGTTAACTGCACCTTTTTTTAAAATATATTGTGTTCCTGTGAGTGGGCCTAGCTCTCACAAAAATGTGCCAAGACTCCATGGAGACTGAACACCTGTGCGCTGTGAGGTGTGCATTTGCTGCCTTTGGGAGTGGACTCTGCCCTTGGTTGTGGACCCTGTTTTTAGTGGTGAACTCTGCAGTTGGAGTGGATTCCACTTCTGACAATGCACATTGTAAACTGGAGTGGACTCTGTTCCTGAGAATGGACTCTATATTTTTGAAGACTTCATATTTAGACTCTGTGTGTACCAGAACGCACTCTGTTTGTTCACAATTAACTCTATTGTATTGTTTGTTGGGCTTATCACCTGCACTGTCTTGCGTGTCCCTGGGTCTGGCAGGCCTTACTGTGACCTAGGAGGCTCATGGGTCATCCTGAAAGCTGTTACCCCTAGAGCTGCAGGGTGGGTAGGCCATCCTGTGAACCTGAAGGTTGGTAGGCTGTCCCGAAAGCCAGAGGGTGGGTAGGCTACCCCGATGCCAGTCGCCCCGAGAGCCAGAAGGTGTGTCGGCTGTTCTGAGCGCTGTCGTCCCGAAAAGGGGTAATTGGGACGGGCTGTCCTGGAGGTGGTCGAAAGGTATGTTAGAGGAACCGAGAGCCAGAAGGCGCGTAGGGGCAGGCTGAGATCCGGAAGGCTTGTGGGCTGCCCTGCACGCTGCCATCCCTGGGGGAGGGGACGGGCTGTCCTAGAGGTGGCTGGAAGGTGTGTCAGAGTAGTCTACTGGCCGGACGGTGCATCGGGGTGGGTGAGAGCCCAATGGTACGTAGGGGCAGACTGAGAGCCAGAAGGCGGGTAGCCATCCTGACCGCTGTCACACTGGGCGGGCACCGGGGCTGGCTGTCCTAGAGATGGTCGAAACGTGTGTCAGGGTCGACTGAGAGCCGGAAGGTGGGAGGGACGAGAGCTTGCTGTAGTGTATGCACGGTTTTTATGTAACTGGATTGGCTTTTTATGTACAAATGTCGTGGTTGCTGTCTGTCATGTTTGAAACTGGAGTTTGGGGTTGGTCCTCAACTCCCAGTAAACTGGTTGAACGGTAGGATTTGGGGCCTGGTTTTGCCGATCCTCTCCCTTGTAAAATTGCTGTCTCTTGTATACAGCTGTAAATGTTAACTGTTTTTTTGTAAACTGTTTTATAATTTTTTGATAAAATTTTTTTAAAAAGTGTCACATGGGGCAAACTGAGAGCTGTAAGGGGCGTAGGGGCGGACTGCCTTTGAGTGACCGGAAGGTAGGAGTGATGAATGGTTTGCTATGTTGCAAGGGGTATCTGTTATATGCAGTTTCTTTGTTCAGTTTATCAGACTGTCTGCATGTGATTGTGTTTTACTGTTATCATCTTGATAGTGCAAGGTAGGATTCGAGGTCTGGCCTCGTTTCACTGTAAACTGGTTGTACGGTGGGGTTTGGGGTCTGGTCTTGACATCCCTTTCCCCTTTTAAATTGCTGCTTCTTGTATACGGCTGTTTATGTGAATTGTTTGCTTGTAACTTGTACTAGTTAATACAATAACAAAACGAAACAAAAGGGTCAGGGGCTCTGGTCACTGTGGGAGCTGCCTCTGGGCTAGGTGTGATAAAAACAATGACTGCAGATGCTGGAAACCAGATTCTGGATTAGTGGTGCTGGAAGAGCACAGCAATTCAGGCAGCATCCGAGGACAGGCAAAATCGACGTTTCGGGCAAAAGCCCTTCATCAGGAATGTTGGTGTCATGTACTGTGCACATGTAAATCAAGGGTGATTCAGTACCAGCTTCTGTACAGATATATCACCACCTCAAAGGCAACTGGGGGCCATCAAAATAAAACGCTAACCCAACACCTACATGCAATTAATAAAAAATGAAATAAAAATGTACAGCCATCAAACCACTGACTCTCGCATTTACAGTTTCATAGTTAACTTTAGAGGAAAGCAACAAGTCCCACAAAGCAGTAACCACACTGAAAAAGAATGCATTTGCCTCTTTCTTTAGCTTTTTGTATGCATTATGTTGCAAACCTCATTAGTAATCATTGTAAATGGGTGCAAATGTGCTGTTTGTGAGCATTCATTCTGCTGTAAAAAGTGGTTGAGACGACAGAATTGTATCTCTCATGGAACTGAGTCATCATACTGAAAAGCTTGGGAAACAAGATGCATAAAGTTTTCTCCGCCAAACAACGCAGTGTCTTGCACAGAACTGAAAGAAGGGATGACTTCATTTTGAAAGGAGAACAGGTGCAGTCAGAGGACACTGGTTCTTGAACAGAGAATGGAAAGAGGCGCATTTCAACAGGTTTATGGGGCCAATCACTTCAAGCGTGAAACACAGGAGACTTTGACCATCCTCAGCGCCACACCTCAATTCTCAATCCTGTCTCCATGGGAGGCCAGAGTTACAGATTTTCTTTGCTCTAAAAACAAACCATCCCAAAACGTAAAACTGAACAGTCAACCCACAGTGTGATCATGCTGGTGACAACAATGAAACAGCCCTTGGCACACTGCAGTTAAAGGGAACACATGCTCAAATCAACCAATGCCTTTCCTGCAACAGGTTTCAAATCATTTTCAAACAGTTCAAAGGCTATAAGGTGTGTTAACTGAATGAGGAAAGGCTTTTGTCTCAGGTCCTTCCAGAACTATGTTGAGGTTGTTCAGGATGTTGAGGCCTGTTCTAGAGTACTGTGTCCAGTTCTGGTCTAGTGGTAATAAAAGAGGATATTATTAAGCTGGAGAGGATTCAGAAAGGTTTTCCCAGAATGTTACCTGGAATGGAGGGTTTGGGTTATGCGGACAGGTTGGGCCTTAATTTTAACTGGAGTGTAGCAGGCTGAGGGGTGACCTTCTAGAGGTTTATAAAATCGTGAGGGGTATAAATAAGGTGAATGACATGTCTTTTCTCTCGGGTAGGAGATTTCAAAACTTGGGGGCATATTTTTAAGGTGAGAGGCGAAAGTTGCAAAAAATTATTTTTATACAGAGTAATCGCTGCGTGGAATGAATTTCCAGAGGGAGTGGTGGATGTGGGTACAGTTCCAACCGGTCAAGCCCATTTAGGTGGGGCTACTTTAGTTTGGGAACATGGTGTGGTCTGGTTGGACCAAAAGGTCTGTGTCCATACTGTGTGTCTCTATAACTCTTAGTAACATATGCTTGCAAACATTTCAAGTGAATTATTGGGAGGTGCGTGGTAGCGAGAGAACGGTAATGTTCTTTAGGCTACCGTGCGTCGTGAAAGGTGCTACATAAATGCAAGTCATCCTCTCTCTTTCGTGTGCGCGGAGCATCAACAGGTCAGGAGGGCACCTTGCTTTCACGGCTAACGTTTAAGAAGCTCATTGAGTCGGTCTTGACTTTTGTGACCTTGAGTAATGGCGGCAGGACGTCTGCTTAGGACAGTCGAGAGCTGAGACAAAACGGACGTCCAGTGACAACAAAAGAAAACAGACAAAGCCATAAATATTGCCTGTGTGCAAAACAGAGGATAGGTTTCACAGCTTTACAAAGGCGCCAAACTCCATCCCCTTTTAATAAAACTACTCCAGAAACCTCTCTGCCTGTTGCAGTCTCGGGTCAGAAGCGGCGAGCGCACAGCAACTTGGAAACACAGTCGAGAATACTCACCGGTCAGGGATGGCTGCACTCGGAAGACATTCAGGAGAAGCAGCAGCAACACGCCATGAGGTCCTCCTGTCATTTTTTTTAAAAAAACTTCCTACTTCTGCTGGTGAACACAAATGAGAAAGGGTGGGGATAAGAAGAAAATATGAGCTGAGTTTTACACTCAAGAGGTCATCTATCGAGCTCAACTTCCAATTGCAATAAAGGGAGGAGGAGAGAGGAAATGGGGATGGGGAGACGAGAGGGGTGGTGCGGGTGGCGAGGAGACAAGAGGAGAGGGGAGAGGAGAGTAGAGGGGAGATGGTGGCAGTAGAGGG
>NC_057746.1:9433993-9478665 GCF_004010195.1 Chiloscyllium plagiosum | reverse complement strand
CGTAGGGGTGGAGGGGAGGCGAAATGAGGAGATGGCTGCGGGAGGAGGAGAAGCAGGGACAGATGGGGTGGGGAGGAGAGGTGGGAGGGTGATGGAGAGTGGGTTTGGAGGGGGGGAGAGAGTAGAGGGTGGAAGAGAGGAGAGGTCCATTCATCCTATTCACCCATCAAGATTTTATGAATTACTAAGTTCTTACTGAGCCTCCAACACTCCAGCAAAAATAGCCCCAGCCTATTCAGTGTCTCCCGACAGTTCAAACCTTCCAAACCTGGCAACACACTTGGAAATCTTTTCTGAATCCTTTCCATTTTCTCACTATCCTTTCTATAGCAGGGAAACCAGAATTGCACACTTTATTTCAAAAGTGACCTCATGGGGCAGCACAGTGGCACAGTGGGTAGCACTGCTGCCTCACAGCGCCAGGGACCCGGGTTCAATTCCCGCCTCGGGCAACTGTCTGTGTGGATGCGGTGTTTGCGTGGGTTTCCTCCCACAGTCCAAAGATGTGCTGGTTAGGTGAATTGGCCATGCTAAGTTGCCCATAGTGTTAGGTGTAAGGGAATGGGTCAGGTTGGGTTGCTCTTTGGAGGGTAGGTGTGGACTTGTTGGCCCAAAGGGCCTGTTTCCACACTGTAAGTAATCGAATTTAATCGATGTCCTGTACAGCTGCAACATAATCTCCCAACTCCTATTCACAATGCTCTGATCAATAAAAACAAGCATACCAAAGGCTTCTTCAATATCCTATGTACTTGTAACTCCACTTTCACAGAAATATGAACTTGCACTCCAAGGTCTCTTTGTTCAGCAACACTCCATAGGACCTTACCATTAAGTGTATAAGTCCTGCTGAGATTTGCTTTCCCAAAATGCAGCATCTTGCATTTATCTGAATTAAACTCCATCTGCCACTTCTCAGCCCATTGGCCCATCTGATCAAGATCCTGTTGTAATCTGAGGTATCCTTCTTCACTGTCCAGGACACCTCCAATTTTGGTGTCAGCCACGAACTTACCAACTATACCTCCTATGTTTGGATCCAAATCATTTATATAAATGATGAAAAGCAGTGGATAATGCACAAATTCTTGTGTCAGACCACTGGTCACAGGCCTTTAAAACAACACTCCAGCAATGCTCTCTGTCTTCTACCTTCGAGCCAATTCTGTATTAAAATGGTTAATTCTGCCTGTGTTCCATGTGATCTAATCTTGTTAACCAGTCTACCACAAGGAACCTTGTCGAGTGCCTTACTAAATGCCATATAGATCATGTCCACTGTTCTGCCCTCATCAATCCTCTTCATTACTTCTTCAAAAAAACTCAGTCAAGTTAGGGAGACATGATTTTCCATCACAAAGCCATGTTGACTAACCCTGATCGGTCCTTGCCTTTCCAAGTACATTTAAATCCTGTCCCTCAGGATTCTCTCCAAGAATTTGTGGGTGGCATGGTGGCACAGTGGTTAGCACTGCTGCCTCACAGCGCCAGAGACCCGGGTTCAATTCCCGCCTCAGGCGACTGACTGTATGGAGTTTGCACATTCTCCCCGTGTCTGCGTCGGTCTAGACCACAGGTCAGGTGAATTGGCCATGCTAAATTGTCCGTAGTGTTAGGTAAGGGGTAAATGTAGGGTTATGGGTGGGTTTCGCTTCGGTGGGTCGGTGTGGACTTGTTGGACCGAAGGGCCTGTTTCCACACTGTAAAGTAATCTAACCTAAAAAAAAATCTAAAGTAATCTTAAAAAAAAACTTGCACACCACCGATGTCAGGTTCACTCCTGTATAGTTCCTTGGCTTTTCCTTACCACCTTTCTTAAATAGTGTCACACATTAGCCGACCTCCAGTCTTCCATCACCTCACCTGCTGCTGTCAATGACACAGATATCTCAGCAAATATCTCTCCGTGTCCTGAGTCATTTAATTCTTCGCTACTATTTAAGACCGTTCCATGACTGGCTGTAACAGGACAGTAGAGTTTCGATCTGATCTGTTGATTGTGGAATTGTGGTCAACATGGCCTGTGAAACCTTCCACTCACATTTTGTGTCAGCGAGAATGTGACCTTTCCATGACTGCGAACCTAGCAAGGGTTTATGTTACATAATTTCTTCATATTAGACCTGCTATATTTAGAATGGAAAGTTGTTAACAGAGTAAATCCATAAAAAATGCAAATTAAATCTATTGACTAAAAAATTGGTTTGCTATTTCTGTCCCCACATTGCCTCCCTCCAAAATTGTTGCCAACAATTCTGTCAGTCCAAACCTGAACAGAAAGTGTAGACAGGCAGTAAATGGACAAACACAGCAGGAGAGAAAATCAATTGATGTATAGAACACGATTGTCAGCACATTTTTCCCAATTGAGACGTGACAAGAATGTGAATGTCAAAGAACTGGAAGAGGAAGTCCGAGAGAAAGGGTAGAAACCACACTGGGAACCACACAGCAAACTGTCATCTGGTTTTAAATCAGATGGTGCAGTTGACTTGTCTAACTTTTCCAGAAACCTATTCTTGATGTCAGCGTGTATGAGGGGGCCTAGCTACAAATTGAGGGGTGATAGATTTAAGACAGATGTCAGAGGCAGGTTCTTTACGCAGAGAGTGGTAAGGGCATGGAATGCTACCTGCTAATGTAGTCAACTCAGCCACATTAGGGAGCTTTAAACAATCCTTATATAAGCACATGGATGATTTTGGGATAGTGTAGGGGGACGAGCTGAGAATAGTTCTCAGGTCGGCGCAAAATCGAGGGCCGAAGGGCCTGAATTGTGCTGTATTGTTCTATGTTCTAAATAGACACATTCTCCCACTGGAAATTGTGGCCTTTTCTCCGTATTGACCATGAAGATTTGATTCCCTACAGTGTGGAAACAGGCCCTTTGGTCCAACAAGTCCATACAGACCCTCTGAAGAGTATCCCACCCAGACCCATTCCCCTACCCTATTAATCTACATTTCCCCTGACTAATGCACCAAACCTGCACATCCATGACTACCATTTGCTTGGCCAATTCACCCAACCTGCACATCTTTGGACTGTGGGAGGAAACTGGAGCACCTAGAGGAAACCCAAGCAGACATGGGGAGAATGTGCAAACTCCACACAGACAGTTGCCCAAGGCTGGAATAGAACCTGATCCCTGGTGCTGTGAGCCACAATGCTGCCCACATGCTCTGTCACATAAAGACAATCTACAGCTCAGAAATAATATTTCTATAAACACCCTGTGTCGTCATCAGCTTGGACTATTACTTTTTAATGATATGGACATCTATATTTCCAAGTGTCCTTATATATAAAATTCATTTGGTTTATCAATCTCCAAAGAATTGGAGAATTATCTGGGTCTCCCTGTGCAGGAAAAGCAGGAACATGTCAGTGTGGCTAAATCCTACCTCACTAGCAAAGTAATTCAGTATGTTATTGAGAGTCCAATCATCCAACTCTCACTCATCTATTCACTGACACCTCTTGTGTTCCACTGGGCCATCCTTAGATAAAATAGTTAAAATCACAATGTGACATGAAAGTGAATTCATTTGTCGTCACAGCAATACTTCACCAAGCAACCTAAAGCAACACTCATGGAATCCAAGTCAGTAGGAATTATAAGCAAAGCTCTCCACTGGCTGGAGTGGGAGTTACCACAAGAGACGATGGTTGTGAAAATTGGAGGCAAATCATCTCAGCACCAGGCGATCCTGACAGTAGTACCCTAGACCCTTAGCTACTTCATCAATTAACTTCCCTCCATCACAATAGATGAACAGGGGAAATCATAGAAATTCTAACGTGTTGAAAGGGGCCATTCAGCCTATCAGGTCTGCACTGACCCTCCAGAACATCCCTCCAAAGACAGCCCCCCACCTTATCCCTGCAACTCCACATTTACTGGGCGGATGAGTAATCCACTTCGCTTGCACATCCCCAGACAGTACGGACAATTTGATTTTATCATTGTCAGTCCACCTTACCTGCTCTTTTTTGGACTGTGGGAAGAAACGGGATTAGGCAGTATAAACCCACACAGGCATAAGGACAACATGCAAACTCTACACACACTGTTACCTAAGACTGGAGTCATGTCTAGTTCCCTAGAGGTGTGAGGCAGCAGTGCTCCCCACTGAGCCACTGTGCAGCCCTGCTTGCTGATGATTCTAAATATTGAAGCTTCTGCATCCTGTGAACTGGACAACATCCAGGCTCAAGCTGATAGGTTTCAAGTAATAGTCACACCACAGACTGACAGGACATGATCAGTTTCAACCTCGCCTTGATACTTAACAATATTATCATCACTAAGTCCTCAATTTGTTGGTGTTTTGATTGGTCTTTGGAACAGCAGTAGTATCAATACTCCTGGGTTGGAAAATCCCTGAGTTATTTTCCAACATGTGTGAGCAAATTCATTAAGAACAACACTTTTTGACATGATACTTAAATGTCACCTTTCCTACTTATCTTAACCCCTCCTTTTCAAAACCAGTTCTCATGGCCTCTCTGAGTCAAGATGTTTCTCTTGAATTCCTTTGTGGACTTATTAGTGGTCGTTGTATATTTACAGTCCAATATTTGGGACTTGTAAAAGTGAAAATGTGTCATCTAAATCTAATCTATTAAACGACCCACATAATATTAGTGAGTTTTATCCAGTTAACACTCTGTGTTGTCTTTACTGCAGCAGAGATCGTCAAATTGTTCAGTCATTCTTGATTTAAATATGTGGCTGAGGAACTGGTGCAGGAAACAAGGATTTAAATTCTTTGATCACTGGGGTATGTTTTGTGGTAAGGATAAGTTATACGAGAGGGACGGGTTGCACCATAATAGGGTGGGGGACCAGCATTCTGGCAGGCAGACTTGCCACTGCAACACAGGTGTGTTTCAACTATGTATTGGGGGTGGGAGCAGTGGACAAACTGGAAATTCAAGAAGGCAGTTCAAGGAAAAGTGAGAATAACAGAAGAAAGACAACAGAATCAATGGAACAGGAAACTCAAGAAGGGATTATACAGTATGGTCAATTGAAAGAAGGGCTGATAGGAAGGGTGAGGGAACTGACTCATTAAGAAAAATATATATGAATGCATGAAGCATAAGAAATAAGGTGGAAGAGCTTGAGACTCAGTTGGAAATTGGCAGGCACGATGTTGGCTTCAAGTTGACAGGGCCTGGGAAATGAATATTCAAGGCTATATGTGGTATTGAAAAGACATACTGACAGGCAGAGGGGGTGGGGTGGCCCTGTTGGTGAGGAATGATATTCAGTCCCTTGCGAGGGGGAACACAGAATCAGGAGATGTCAAGTCAGTATGCGTATAGCTGTGACATTCGAAGGGATAGAAAGTCCAAAAGTGGGAGTTATCTACAGGCTCCCAAACAGTAGCCTGGATGTAGGTTGTAAGTTGAATAAGGAGTTGAAATTGGCCTGTCACAAAGGTATTACTACTGTTGTTATGGGGGATTTCATCATGCAGGTACACTGGGAGAATCAGGATGGTACTGGATACCAAGAAAGGGAGTTTGTAGACTGTCTCCGAGATGGATTCTTAGAACAGCTTGTACTGGAGCCTACCAGGGAGAAGGCAATTCTGGATCTAGTGTTGTGCAATGAACTGGATTTGATGAGGTAAAGGAGTCATTAGGAGGTAGTGACCATAATATGACTAGTTTTAATCTGCAATTTTAGACGGCGAAGGGAGCATTGGAAATTTCAGTATTGCAGTTGAACAAAGGGAACTATGGAGCTATCAGCTGGTCAAAGTTCAACGGTTCAATACCCTAGTAGGGATGGCAGTGAAACAACAATGGCAGGTATTTCTGGATATAGAAGGGAGAAGATCAGTTTATTCCAAAGATGAAGAAAGACCGTAAGGGGAGGCAGGGGCAGCCTTGGCTAATGAGGAAAGTTTAAGGACTATATAAAAAGAAAAGAAAAGTATAGCATCGCAAAGATGAGCGGGAAGCTGGAGGAAAGGGAAACATTTAAAGAGCAACAGAGGAGAACTAAAAAGGAAATACGTGGAGAAAAAATGAGGTATGAAGGCAATCTGGCCAAAAATATAAAGGAAGGTAGTAAAAGCTTTTATATGTATGTGAAAAGAAAAACATGGTTCAGACTAAAATTGGGCCCTTGAAGACAGAAACGGGTGAATTTATTATGGGGAACAAGGAAATGGCAGAAGAGTTGAATGGTGCTTTGGATCTGTCTTCACTGGGGAAGACACAAGTAATCTCCCAGGTGTAATAGTGGCTGAAGGGACCTAGGGTAATGGATGAACTGAAGGGAATTTATATTGGGCAGGAAATGGTAGTGGATAGACTGTTAGGTCTGAAGGTTGATAAGTCCCTGGAACCTGATGGTCTGCATCCCAGGGTACTTAAGGAGGTGGGTCTAGAAATCGTGGACACATTGGTAATCATTTTCCAATGTTCTATAGATTCAGGATCAGTTCCTGCAGATTGGAGGGTGGCTAATGTTGTCCCACTTTTCAAGAAAGGAGGGAGAGAGAAAACAGGGAATTATAGACTGGTTAGCCTGATGTCATTGGTGGGAAAGATGCTGGAGTCAATTATAAAAGATGAAATTATGACTCATTTGGATAGCAGTGACAGGATAGGTCAGAGACAGCATGGATTTACGAAGGGGAAATCATGCTTGACGAATCTTCTGGAATTTTTTTGAGGATGCAACTATGAAGATGGACAAGGGAGATCCAGTGGATGTAGTGTACCTGGACTTTCAGAAAGCCTTTGATAAAGTCCCACATAGGAGATTAGTGAGCAAAATTAGGGCGCATGGTACTGGGAACAAAATACTGACTTGGACTGAAAATTGGCTGGCTGACAGGAAGCAAAGAGTAGTGATAAATGGGTCCCTTTCAGAATGGCAGGCGGTGACCAGTGAGGTACTACACGTTCGGTGCTGAGACTGCCGCTATTTACGATATACATTAATGATATAGATGAACGTATTAAAAGTAATATGAGCAAATTTGCTGAGGACACAAAGCTGGGTGGCAGGGTGAAATGTGAGGAGGATGTTAGGAGAATACAGGGTGACCTGGACAGGCTCGGTAAGTGGATGGATGCATGACAGATGCAGTTTAATGTGTTTAAATGTGTGGCTATCCACTTTGGTGACAAGAACAGGAAGGCAGATTACTACCTCAATGGAGTCAAGTTAGGGAAAGGGGCAGTACAATGAGATCTAGGTGTTCTTGTACATTGGTCAATGAAAGCAGGCATGCAGGTACAGCAGGCAGTGAACAAAGCTAATGATATGCTGGCATTCATAACAAGAGGAATTGAGTATAGGAGCAAAGAGATCCTTCTGCAGCTGTACAGGGCCCTAGTGAGACGACACCTGGAATATTGTGTGCAATTTTGGTCTCCAAATTTGAGGAAGGACATCCTGGCTATTGAGGGAGTGCAGCATAGGTTCACGAGGTCAATTCCCAGAATGATGGGACTATCATACATTAAAAGATTGGAGCGACTCGGCTTGTATACACTTAAGGATGAGAGGGAATCTGATTGAGACGTATAAGATTATTAAAGGATTGGACACTCTGGAGGCAGGAAGCCTGTTTCCGCTGATGGGTGAGTCCAGAACCAGACGACACAGTTTAAAAATAAGAGGTAAGCCATTTCAGACAGAGTTGAGGAGAAACCTCTTCATCCAGAGAGTGGTGGATCAATGGCATGCTCTGTCCAGAAGACAGTGGAGGCCAAGTCTCTGGATATTTTCAAGAAAAAGATGGATAGAGCTCTCAAAGATAGTGGAATCAGGGTTATGGGGAGAAGGCAGGAACAGGATACTGATTATGGATGATCAGCTATGATCATAATGAATGGTTGGTGCTGGCTCAAAGGGCCGAATGGCCTATTCATGCATCTATTGTCTATTCCAAATAGATTTAATTGCAAAAATTGGAGGAGCAACATTTCATCTTCAAACTAAGTTAAAAATCACACAACACCAGGTTATAGCTGAAAATGTGTTGCTGGAAAAGCGCAGCAGGTCAGGCAGCATCCAGGGAACAGGAGAATCGACGTTTCGGCCATAAGCCCTTCTTCAGGAAGGCTTATGCCCGAAACGTCGATTCTCCTGTTCCCTGGATGCTGCCTGACCTGCTGCGCTTTTCCAGCAACACATTTTCAGCTCTGATCTCCAGCATCTGCAGACCTCACTTTCTCCTCAAACACCAGGTTATAGTCCAACAGGTTTAATTGGAAGCACACTAATTAAACCAATTAAACCTGTTGGACTATAACCTGGTGTTGTGTGATTTTTAACTTTGTACACCCCAGTCCAACACCGGCATCTCCAAATCACATCTTCAAACTAGGTACTTTACAACATTCTGGACTCAGTATTGAGTTCAATGGCTTTAAATTGTGAACCTCATTCCTGTCCTTTAAGTGTCGCTTAAGCTCTCTCCCCTCCCCCAACTCCAGTGGGATTGTCAGTCTTTTCCAGTCTGGTAGTTAGACAAACCATTGTTCTACCTTTCTCACATTCTGATCACTTAATCTGAACTATCAACGTCCTTCCTCTCTCAGCACTCCATACCCCACCCATCACTATTGTGTATATGCTGCCTCCTCCACACTTCATTTCAGCTCCGATGAAGAGTCATCTAGACTTGAAATGTTAGCTTGCTCACTCTCTCTCCATGGATACTGCCTGACCCGCTGTGATTTCCAGCATTTTTTTTTTGTATTCCGTATAGATTCCAGCATCTGCAGTAATTTGCTTTAGATTCCCTCTCTGTCTGGTATGACAGTAGTTTCCGTTTTCTGTTTTTTTTTATCAGACTGTTGTTTTTGTTTGGGTAATGGAGATTACAGCTATGATGCTGTAATAGAAATTCTGTGTAAATTTCACCAGAACTTTCTTCTTCTGGAAGATACAATGTTTACACTTTCCACGGCTTCATTACCATGGGTTATAATTAAACACATGCAACTCTCAAGATTTAGGGACGTTGCTTGATAACGCTGTTGGTGAGCCTTTCCATCACTTTACTAATAATCAAGATGAGACTGACTGAGCAGTAATTGGGCGGGTTGGATTTGCCCTGCTTCTTGTCTGAAGGATATACTTGAGCAATTTTCCACATTGCCGGGTTGATGCCAGTGTTCAGCTGCATGGGAACAGCTTGGCCAGGAGTTTGAGCACATTTGCCAGAATATTATCAGAGACTATCCGACAATTTGCAGCATCCAGTGGCATCCAGGTGTATCTTAATATCACATGGAGTGTGTCAAATTGGCTAAAGATTGTGAAGCTGGTGTGTCTGAGATGGATCATCTACTCTGCATTTGTAGCTGATGATTCTTACTAATGCTTCAGGCTTATCATTTGCAGTGAAGTTCTGGACTCCCCCTTCATTGAGAATGGAAGTAGATTAGATTAGATTACTTACAGTGTGGAAACAGGACCTTTGGGCCAACAAGTCCGAAGAGCAACCCACCCAGACCCATTCCCCAACATTTACCCCTTCACCTAACACTATCGGCAATTTAGCATGGCCAATTCACCTAACCTGCACATTTTTGGACTGTGGGAGGAATCCAAAGCACCCAGAGGAAACCGGCGTACCCAGAGGAAACCCACGCAGACACGGGGAGAATGTGCAAACTCCACACCGACAGTTGCCTGAGGCGGGAATAGAACCCAGGTCTCTGGCACTGTGAGGCAGCAGTGCTTACCACTGTGCCATCCGTGCCGCCCAGTGCTTGTGGAGTCTCTTGCTCCAGTGAGTTTTTTAATTGTCCACCACCATTCACGACTGGACATGGCAGGACCACAGAGCTTTGATCTGATCCATTGCTTGTGGGATCGCTTGCAGCGGAGGTAAGAATCAGTATGGCCTGTAGACCATTCAACCCACAGTGTTTCATTCTGTGTCAGTGATAACGTGACTTTTCCACAACCCCAAATCTAACAAGTATTAACATAACATAATTTCTTTCAGTTGAACCATTTGTATTATTAAGAATAAAACTGTAAATGACTGAATTCAATGTATTGATTAAAAACTATGGTACTGGGGAATCAACCTGGCCAGGCATTAGATTTGGAGGTAGGTGAGCATTTTGATGATAGTGACCACAATTCAGTTATGTTTACTTTTGCAAAGGAAAGGGATACATATATACTGCGGGCAAGAGTTATAGTGGGAGAAAGGCAATTATGATGTGATTAGGCAAGATTTAGGATGCATAGAATGGGGAAGGAAACTGCAGAGGATGGGCATAATTGAAATGTGGAGCTTATTCAAGCAACTGCTACTGTGTGTCCTCAATAAGTATGTGCCTGTCAGGCAGGGAGGAAGTGGTCGAGCGAGGGAGCCGTGGTTTACCAAATAAGTTGAAGCTCTTGTCCTCTACTTTTTGTCATTTACATAAATGATTTGGATGCGAGCATAAGAGGTACAGTTAGCAAGTTTGCAGATGACACCGAAATTTGAGGTGTAGTGGATAGCGGAGAGGGTTACCTCAGATTACAGGATCTGGACCAGATGGGCCAATGGGCTGAGAAGTGTCAGATGGAGTTTCATTCAGATAAATGCGAGGTGCTGCATTTTGGGAAAGCAAATCTTAGCAGGACTTATGCACTTAGTGGTAAGGTCCTAGGGAGTGTTGCTGAACAAAGAGACCTTGGAGTGCAGGTTCATAGCTCCTTGAAAGTCGAGTCGCAGGTAGATAGGACAGTGAAGAAGGCGTTTGGTATGCTTTCCTTTATTGGTTAGAGTATTGAGTACAGGAGTTGGGAGGTCATGTTGCGGCTGTACAGGACATTGGTTAGGCCACTGTTGGAATATTGCATGCAATTCTGGTCTCCTTCCTATTAGAAAGGTGTTGTGAAACTTGAAAGGGTTCAGAAAAGATTTACAAGGATGTTGCCATGGTTGGAGGATCTGAGTTACAGGGACGGCACGGTGGCACAGTGGTGAGCACTGCTGCCTCACAGCGCCAGAGACCCGGGTTCAATTCCCGCCTCAGGCGACTGACTGTGTGGAGTTTGCACGTTCTCCCTGTGTCTGCGTGGGTTTCCTCCGGGTGCTCCGGTTTCCTCCCACCATCCAACGATGTGCTGAGGATCTGAGCTACAGGGAGAGGCTGAACAGGCTGGGGCTGTTTTCCCTGGAGCGTCGGAAACTGAGGGATGACCTTATAGAGATTTACAAAATTATGAGAGGCATGGATAGGATAAATAGGCAAAAGTCTTTTCCCTGGGGTTGGGGAGTCCAGACCTAGAGGGCATAGGTTTAGGGTGAGAGGGGAAAGACATAAAAGAGACCTAAGGGGCAACGTTTTCACACAGAGGGTGGTACGTGTATGGAATGAGCTGCCAGGTGATGTGGTGGAGTCTGGTACAATTGCAACATTTAAGAGGCATTTGGATGGGTATATCAATAGGAAGGGTTTGGAGGGATATGGGCTGGGCGCTGGCAGGTGGGACTAGATTGGGTTGGGATATCTGGTCAGCATGGATGGGTTGGACCAAAGAGTCCGTTTCCATGCTGTACATCTCTATGACTCTGAGTCTAAATGGAAGAAGAAGGCTTATATTAGGAGAAGATGTGATAGCTCAGTTAGGGCACCTGAGAGTTACAAATTAGCCTGAAGATTGGAAGATAGCAAATGTTGCCGCCTTGTTCAAGAAGGTGAGTAGAGACGGCACTCGTAGTTATACACCAGTGAGTCCTACTTTGGTTGTGGGTAAAGTGTTGGAAAAGGTTATAAGAGATAGGATTTATTGTCATCTCCAATCGAAGAAGTTGATTAGTTTAGTTAACATGGTTTTGTGAAAGGTAGGTCATGCACAAACCTTATTAGGTTCTTTGAGATGGTGATCAAACAGGTGGATGAGGGTAAAGCAGTTGATGTGGTGTATCTGGATTTCAGTAAGGCATTTGATAAAGTTCCCCATGTTAGCCTATTGCCCAAAATATTGAGGCATGGGATTGAGGGTGATTTTGCAGTTTGTATCAGAAATTGGCTAGCTGAAAGAAGACAGAGGGTTGTGCCTGATGGGAAATAGACAATAGACAATAGGTGCAAGAGTAGGCCATTCTGCCCTTTGACCCTGCACCATCATTCTATATGATCATCGCTGATCATCCATAATCAGTATCCTGTTCCTGCCTTATCTCCATAACCCTTGATTCTACTGTCCTTGAGAGCTCTATCCAACTCTTTCTTAAATGAATCCAGAAACTGGGCCTCCACTGCCTTCTGTAGCAGAGCATTCCACACACCCACCACTCTCTGGGTGAAGAGGTTTCTCTTCATCTCTGTCCTAAATGGTCTACTCCGTATTTTTAAGCTGTGTCCTCTGGTGCAGCACTCACCCATCAGCGGAAACATGTTTCCTGCCTCCAGAGTGTCCAATCCTTTAATAATCTTATATGTCTCAATCAGATCCCCTCTCAGTCTTCTAAACTCAAGGGTATACAAGCCCAGTCGCTCCAGTCTTTCAGCGTAAGGTAGTCCCGCCAATCCAGGAATTGACCTCGTGAACCTACGCTGCATTCCCTCAATAGCCTGAATGTATTTCCACAAATTTGGAGACCAGAACTGCACACAATACTCCAATTGTGGTCTCACAAGGGCCCTGTACAGCTGCAGAAGAACCTCTTTGCTTCTATACTCAATCCCTCTTGTTATGAAGGCCAGTATGCTATTAGCCTTCTTCACTACCTGCTGTACCTGCATGCTTACCTTCATTAACTGGTGTACAAGAACACCCAGATCTCTTTGTACTGCCCCTTTACCTAAATTGATTCCATTGAGGTGGTAATCTGCCTTCCTGTTCTTGCCACCAAAGTGGATAATCATACATTTATCCACATGAAACTGCATCTGCCATGCATCTGACCACTCACCTAACCTGCACAGGTCACCCTGTAATCTCCTAACATCCTCATCACATTTCACCCTGCCACCCAGCTTAGTATCATCAGCAAATTTGTTAATGTTATTACTAATACCATCTTCTCTCTCATTGATGTGTATTGTAAAAAGCTGCAGTCCCAGCACTGATCCCTGCGGTACCCCACTGGTCACTGCCTGCCATTCCGAAATGGAGCTGTTTATCACTACTCCTTGTTTCCTGTCAGCCAACCAACTTTCGATCCAAGTTAGTACTTTGCCCCAATACCATGCGCCCTAATTTTACTCACTAACCTCCTATGTGGGACTTTATCAAAAGCTTTCTGAAAGTCCAGGTACACAACATCTACTGGATCTCCCTCGTCCATCTTCAGAGTTACATCCTCAAAAAATTCAAAAAGATTAGTCAAGCATGATTTCCCCTTCATAAATCCATGCAGACTCTGACCTATCCTGTTACTACTATCCAGATATGTCGTAATTTCATCCTTTATAATAGACTCCAGCATCTTTCCCACCACTGAGGTCAGACTAACTGGTCTATAATTTCGTGCTTTCTCTCTTCCACCTTTCTTAAAAAGTGCTACAACATTAGCCACCCTCAATCCACAGGAACTGATCCCGAATCTATCGAACTCTGGAAAATAATCACCAATGCATCCACGATTTCTAGAGCCACCTCCTTCAGTACCCTGGGATGTAGACCATCAGGCCCCGGGGACTTATCAACTTTCAGACCTAGCAGTCTCTCCAACACCAATTCCTGGCAAATATAAATTCCCTTACGTTCAGGTCCTTCAGCCACTGTTACCTCAGGGAGATTGCTTGTGTCTTCCCCAGTGAACACAGATCTGAAGCACCAATTCAATTCTTCTGCCATTTCTTTGTTCCCTGTAATATATTCCCCCATTTCTGTCTTCAAGGGCCCAATTTTAGTCCTAACCATTTTTTTGCCTTTCACATACCTAAAAAAGCTTTTACTATCCTCCTTTATATTTTTGGCCAGTTTACCTTTGTACCTCATTTTTTCTCTGCTTATTTCCTTCTTAGTCATCCTCTGTTGTTCTTTAAAAGCTTCCCAGTCCTCCGTTTTCCCACTTATCTTTGCTATGTTATACTTTTTCTCTTTTAACTTTATATGTTTCTTAACTTTCCTCGTCAGCCACGGCCACCCATGCCTCCTCCTAGGAACTTTCTTCCTTTTTGGAATGAACTGATCCTGCGTCTTCTGCATTATACACAGAAATATCCGCCATTGTTCCTCCACTGTCATCCCTGATAAGATATTGCACCATTGAACTTTGGCCAGCTCCTCCCGCATTGCTCCATAGTTCCCTTTATTCAACAGAAATATTATCACTTCCGATTATACCCTCTCCCTCTCAAATTGCAGATTGAAGCTTATTGTATTATGGTCACTACTTGGAGGAGAAAGTGAGGTCTGCAGATGCTGGAGATCAGAGCTGAAAATGTGTTGCTGGAACAGAGCAGCAGGTCAGGCAGCATCCAGGGAACAGGAGAATCGACGTTTCGGGCATAAGCCCGCATTCCTGAAGAAGGGCTTATGCCCGAAATGTTGATTCTCCTGTTCCCTGGATGCTGCCTGACCTGCTGCGCTGTTCCAGCAACACATTTTCAGCTATGGTCACTACTTCCCAATGGCTCCTTCACTTCGAGGTCCCTGATCAATTCTGGGTCGTTACAGAATACCAGATCCAGAATTGCCATCTCCCTGGTAGGCTCTTGGACCAGCTGTTCTAAGAATCTATCTCGGAGGCACTCCACAAAGTCTCTTTCTTGAGGTCCAATACCATCCTGATTCTCCCAGTCTACCTGCATGTTGAAATCCCCCATAACAACTGTAGTAACATCTTTGCGACAGGCTAATTTCAGCTCCTGATTCAACTTACATCCGACATCCAGACTACTGTTTGGGGTCCTGTAGATAACTCCCAAGAGGGTTTTTTACCCTTAGAATTTCTCAACTCTATCCATACTGACTCTACATCCCCTGATTCTAGGTTCCCCCCCACACAAGGGACTGAATATCATCCCTTACCAACATGGCCACCCCACCCCCTCTGCCCGTCAGTCTGTCCTTATGATCCTGTGTTCAGTTACTTGTGGTGTACTGCAAGGATCTGTTTTGAAGCCACTGCTGTTTGTCACTTTTATAAATGACCTAGATGAGGGCATAGAAGGATGGGTTAGTTCATTTGCGGGTGACACTAAGATTGGTGGAGTTGTGGATAGTGGTGAAGGATGTTGCAGCTCACAGAGGGATGTAGATAAGCTGTACAGCTGGGCTGAAAGGTGGCAGGTGGAGTTTAATGCGCATAAGTGCGAGGTGAATCAATTTGGAAGGAGCAACAGGAATAAAGATTACTGGGCTAATGGTAATATTCTTGATTGTGTAGATGAGCAGAGAGATTTCGGTGTCCATGTACATAGTTCCCTGAAATTTGCCACCCAGGTGGATAGGGTTGTTAAGAAGGCACAAGGTGTGTTAGCTTTTATTGGAAGAGGGATTGAATTTCGGAGACAAGAGGTCACGCTGCAGCTGTACAAAACTCTGGTGCAGCCTCACTTGGAATATTGCATGCAGTTCTAGGAAGGATGTGGAAGCTTTGGAAAGGGTTCAAAGGAGATTTATGAGGATGTTGCTTGATTTGGAGGGAATGAGGAAATGCTTAGGGAATTGAGGCCATTTTCATTAGACAGAAGAAGGTTGAGACATAGAAGATAATCAGAGGGTTAGACAGGGTGGACAGGGAGAGTCTTTTACATTGGATTGTGAAGGTGAACACAAGGGGTCATAGCTTTAAATTGGGGGGTAATAGCATTAGGACAGATGCCAGAGGTAGTTTCTTTACTCAGAGAGTAGGAGAGGCACTGCCACAAACTGTGGTAGACTTGTCAACTTTAAGAGCACTTAAATGGTCATTCGATAAACATATAGATGAAAATGGAATAGTGTAGGTTAGATGGGCTTCAGATTCATTCCACAGGTCCATGCAACATTGAGGGCCGAAGGCCCCATTCTGCGCTGTAACAATCTATGTTCTATGAACTTCTCTTTCAGCTCCCATCCTGCCACTCTCCAAAACTGGTGTAAAGAATAATTCTGCTTATATAAACATGAGCACTGAGTGCAGAAAGGCAGTATGTGGGGCATTACAGCAGGATACAAAGCCAGTAATAAGCCAGAAAAATAATCGTCCATTGTCCCTGCTTTAGTTATTCATTAACCTCCAGAAGCTAATCCACTGGATACAAACAGAAGGTAAAAACAGGCTGCACTGCACAACATTTCAAAAAGCTCATCCATCTGGGATCAAGCTCATTTAATTTTTATTTGCTGCAGAGAAAGGACTGTTCTGTCCTTTGCCCCATATTTCACAGGCTCAAACTATTTTCTCTCCTTTTGCCATTGTCTCTTTCTCTCTGTCCCTGTTTATTCCTGACACTTTTTATTGCTGTATCTATAATGTCTCCCTTCACATTACAGTTATTGTCTTTACTTCGTATCAAAGCCCCTTCTGTCTCCCTCTCTCTGCCTATCCCTTTTCCGTTCTCCTGCTAACTACCTTTCTAAAACTCTCGTTCTCTCGAGTGTCTCATTGTTGCTGTGTTTCTTTTAACTTTGTCTCCCACACATTCCAATCTGCACCAATTCTCACCCTATCACTATCTTTGCTGCCACTGTCGGTGAGACCAACCGGATGGTAGTTAAAGCTGCGGTCTCCAACAAGTAGATCACGATCGACTGGTCGATTGCAGGATCTCTGGCAGTCGATCTCACTGCCCGCCAGTGTACCCAAAGCACACGCCCATCAATTTTCATGCCACTGTATACTTTTGACTTCCAGAAGCCACACTACTAGAGTATAGTGCATCCACAATCTGGCTTTGCCAGCTTGTTGCATTGGTCCCCTCACTCAGTCCTTCCCACCTCCCCACAAACCTGGCTGCCAGCGCCATCATGCCCCCCCACCACACTGATCCTATGTACCACCACTCCCCCTCCCACTCACACCCACATCCCCATGCCTGCCACTGTCCCGTGACAGCTCGCCAGACTCCCATACAGCAGTCACATAGTGGAAGTTAATTCTCCTTTTTTAATATTCACTCACAGGATGAGGGAATTGTTGGCTAGGCCAGCATTTATTACCCATCCCCAATTGCCCATTGTTGTGGGCCTGGAATCACATGTAGGCCAGACCACGTAAGGCTGACTCACTACATGACATCAGAGAACCAGATCAACAATGGCTTCATGGTCATCATCAGATTCTTAACTCCAAATTCTTTATTGTATTCCAATTCCACCACCTGTCATGGTCGCATTTGAACCCGGGTCCAAAGAACATTGCATTTTGGAAAAGCAAATCTTAGCAGGACTTATACACTTAATGGTAAGGTCCTAGGGAGTGTTGTTGAACAAAGAGACCTTGGAGTGCAGGTTCATAGCTCCTTGAAAGTGGAGTCGCAGGTAGATAGGATCGTGAAGAAGGCGTTTGGTATGCTTTCCTTTATTAGTCAGAGTATTGAGTACAGGAGTTGGGTGGTCATGTTGCGGCTGTACAGGACATTGGTTAGGCCAGTGTTGGAATATTGCATGCAATTCTGGTCCTCCGTCCTATTGGAAAGATGTTGTGGGGGAAAGATATAAAAGAGACCTATGGGGCAACGTTTTCACGCAGAGGGTGGTACGTGTATGGAATGAGCTGCCAGAGGATGTGGTGGAGGCTGGTACAATTGCAACATTTAAGAGACATTTGGATGGGTATATGAATAGGAAGGGTTTGGAGGGATATGGGCCGGGTGCTGGCAGGTGGGACTAAATTGGGTTGGGATATCTGGTTGGCATGGATGGGTTGGACCGAAGGGTCTGTTTCCATGCTGTACATATCTGTCACTCTATAACTCTATAACATTGGCGAAGTTTCTAGATTGGCTAGTTTCCAGGGATAATAACATTAGGCCATTGCTTCCTCCTCCTCTTTAATTGCCATTGAACACCCTCCAGATTCTTCATGTTGTAAAAGAAAGCCTTTGGTGTCACATTTCCTGCAAAGGTTTCACCCATTTGTGAGGGGAGATGGGATATTGGATACTGAAGATTTCCCCAACCTGCGATCATGATGGCCTACTGTCAAACAAATTGTACTAAAATATGAATTACAATTACTCATTTCTCTGGAGTGAGCTTATTGTTCTTTGGAAATAATTGGTGCAATCAAATAGATCTTTGAACACGGAGAGAATTCTGTGAGAAGGCCACCAATGCCATTCCCAGTGACGGGAACAATGTGCTGCAGTTTCCAAGGAAGTTAGGGGCATTGGAATTGGATTCTCGCTAGTCAGCGGTAAGGTGCATAATGAGGATATTTCTTTTTTATTATTGGCCTGGTTTATTACGCACCAACCCATGAACAAGCAGCTTCCTCTCTGCCTTCCCTTGCTACACCCTGTCCTCTTGCAATTTACCCACTCAGACAGAGTTTCCAGGATCAAAATGCTTCTATCCTGACTTGCAATTTAGAGCTCATGGACAATGTCCTGGGTGTCAGCAGTGCCCAGTCAACTCCAGGGAAATAGCCTGCCATCAGGGCTTTCCAGTACAGTATCATAGAATCATGCGAAGATTCAGCTCACTGACTCCACAGATATTCTCTGAAGAGGTACACCCCACTCAAACTCATTCCCCTAACCTATCCATGAAACCCTGTATCTTCCTACAGCTAATGCACCTCCCCTGCATATCCCTGGACACAATAAGCAGTTTAGTATGGTCAATCCACATGGCCTACATATCTTTAGACTGTGACAGGAAATCAGAACACCCAGCAGAAACCCAGACAGACACAGGGACAATAAGCAAACTCCACATAAACAGTTGCCCGAAGGTAGAATCGAACCCACGTCCCTGATGCTGTGAGGCAGCAGTGCTAATGACCGAGCCTCCATGTAACCCAAGCAGTATATCAGGGGCAACCTCCAATCCCAATCCAAGGGCATAACCTCAGTCAGCCGATTGCTCAGGACACTGAGAGTCAGTATAAGGGGTGAGGAGCTAAATGTCATCAGTCCACCACCTGGTCTTGCCTCTTCCTGCTCCAGTGCGGGCTGTTTGCTCCCGGAATGAGAGAGAAATGAAAGTAGGCGGCACAGCTGATAGTTCTGGTTGAGGTGATGGTCAAAAGCAATGAGTTGTCCCGAGTCAGTGAGCTGGCAATTCGGAGGTCATGCAGGGTTAGTGTTGTAGGGGTGCTGAGGTTACCGAGAGCAAATGAGGGAAGAAGTTCCACACAATAATGAGGGTGATCAAGTATGAGCTTTGGTGGGTGATTGAGATGGCAGTGGTAAAGATACAGTGAGTATGAGTAGCAGAGAGAAGATGGTAGCGTTTATCCTGGAGGGGCAGAAAATGTCATGGACCTTTTCCATACTTTGCTGGGCATTCCTCCAGACAGCAGAGACTGCTATAACACAGGTGGCATCCTCAGCCAGTCCCAGGGGAAAAAGAAGATGGCCTTTTTCTATGCTGCCTTGTCCACCAGGATCTTCAGGTTCCTGTCAGGAAAGCAGGGCACCATAATGCCCTTACCTGGGCAAATGGCATGAACGATGCCAGGTAGCTCCAAAATGACAAGACACACAATGACTTTTTAAAGTATGCCAGTACATTTGGGATATCCTGGCATTGTCGAGTTCTTCTATCTATGGCCATTGGCAGAATTGGGCTAGTATCTGACCTGATGCTCTGATTTCCACCCACAGTCCAAAGATGTGCAGGTTAGGGTGGATTGGCCATGCTAAATTGCCCATAGCGTACAGGGATGTGCAGGTAAAGTGGGTAATGCAGGGTTAAGGGAATAAGGTTGGTTTGGAGGGTCAGTGTGGACTCAATGGGCTGAAAGGTCTGCTTCTGCACTATAGGGATTTTTATGCGATGAGGGGTGCCATAATAGTGATAATTTGAATTGCTAAGATAGAGTGAGAAAACTCAGTAGGCTTCATGGAGAATTTGACCTGCATGAAATTTGACTGAATTGACACTTAGACAAATAAATATATGGATGAAAATGGAAGAGTGTAGGTTAGATGGGCTTCAAATTCATTCCACACACACTCCATTTAGACAAAATATCAAAAACATCATCCCCAATCTTAAAACCTAAATTATCCCAATGATGTAAATTGGAGAACAGTGTATGCTCCTGTTAAATTTATTTTCCATCAGCCAGGTTCATAACATATTAATGTCACAATGTATTTATGACGCATATTGTAATTAAACATACAATTAGGCCATGTGTACCGAAGGAGTGGTACAATTGTACATGGTATACAATTGCTAACAACGAAAACTTACAAGTTCCAGTGCCCATGTTGAAGATACTTTGAGAGTTACTTCAAGGTTTTTACATTTTCTTCCTATTACTTCCACATATCAAAGTAGAAAACTTTTCATTTTTCACTGCAATTCTATTTTAAATTGTTGTTAAATGAATTTTGTGTCCAATATCCCTCAACAATAATGTTTCTGGAGACTGGTTTGATTCCTTTCTCCACTCTCCCATTAGCATTTTATTGCCTGTACCTACTTCACTGAGAGACAATTCTAATCACTAACTTGTACAATTCCAAATCACATTCTCCTCTTCTGAAGCAGGAAGTTGTTCAGAGGTGTTTCTCTCTGCTGAACAAACTTGCAAACAAGCAATTAAAACTCTTCAAAATACACAGAAGTCTATTCACTAAATCTTTCTTCATTAAAAATATCAATATTAATCCAGTAACTCTATTGTCACTGAATCAAAATTGATTTCATGTCCTCACTTAACAGTCAAAGCTTGAAAATTACTATCACAAGAATATTACGAGAAATGAATAAGAGTAAAATTCCGGCAGACATCAGGACTGTTTGACAAACCCTCTCCTGAAAATGATTTACACAGATAGTATTTCTACCTGTTATCAGTTTGTTATTCACGTTGAACAGAACATACTTGCTGCACGCTGGGCGTTCTAGGTCCCTGCTGTATTTGTGGGATTATAGGAGTTGCTGCAAAAGGATTAAGATTTAGATTTTCCAAGAAATTGGCAATCTCGCACAGAACGCACTCCGCCCATTCTATTTTCTTAATGAAAGAAGGAAGCTCTGGATTTCCAACAGGAGATTCTGCTGAGGCCTTTGTCAGAAACGCAGAGCCTTGCTTCGTTTCCAATGTTAGTTCATAGGGGCACAACTGTCAGAGGAAGGCATAGCAGTCAGCTACTGCAAGCGTGATGTTAAGGTGTTGGAAGGATACAGAGCCAGATGAGTAGGAGGGATAGGCTGTCAGGTAAGCCAGGTGCCAGGTGGGTAGGATGCTATTTAATTGGGATGCCAGCTAGGGATGGTGTAAAGGGCCTGGGCAGAATGCCAGATGAATAGGGACTACAGAGCTTGGTTAGTAGGGTGACAGGTTAGTAGGGGACTAGTTTTGCACAGAGCAAGCTGGCAGGAGTAGGATATCAGATCAGTAGTGGGTAGGGTTGACAGGTGGTTAGGATGCAAGGGTGCAAGATAAGGGATGCAGTCTTAAGGGTAGCTCAGGATGAGCGGGGAAATCAGGTTTGGAAGGGGCTGGGCAGGGTTGGTGCCAGATTTGTGGAGTTCAGGTCCAGGGCAGTGAGGGAAGGTTAGAAAAGACTGCGGGTGCTGGAGGGGAGGGTCTGGCAGGGGGAGGGGTGACAATGTCAGGTCTGGTGAAGGGCAAATTCTAGCGGGGAGGGGATTGAGGATGTTGAGTCTGGGGTTGTAAGGGGTCCGTGAGAATGTGCAGTTGCAGTACCTTAGTGAAGATTGAGCTCTCTTTCATAGTTACTCAGGAGTTATATTGCATATCTAATAGCCTAACATTTCCTGTGTCCTTGCTTTATTTAATTTCATCAGATCAACTGAAAGCCAAATGCAGACTTCTGGAGGATTCCAGTCATAGAGGAATTGCCAAACAAAATATTTACAAGGCAATTCCTTCAGAGAATGCTATGATGGAAATTGTGTGGTCTGATATACCCCATCTTCACTGTAATAACGGTTGCCTGATGCAGTGGAAAATCCGGGCATCCATTTCTGTTCTATTCTCATGAACCTCTATAGCTTAATGTCTCATATTAGTAAGTGGTTCAACCTAAGAGGCTCATTGTTTTCAACATTATCATTGCAAACAAGAGCAAAACATGGAAAAAGTTTTCCAGTGAATGTGTCAGTGTAAGTGAAGAGATGAGACATATCATCAGCATTATAAAATGACACCTGTCCTCCCTCATAGTCCAGGTAAATACCAATGATCCTGGGTTTCACATCCAATTTCAGAGTCTCATTAGCATAATATTCATCTCCATCTCTCAATAACAGAGTCCAATATCCATGTTCAGGGAAAATATCCACCATTTCCTCTTCAGTGGCTGACTCAGTGGCTACACCAATAAGCCAGTCAGAGATGTCTCCCACTGCCACCTCCCAGTAGTGTATCCCAAATGTAAATCCTTCTGATCCCAGGATATCAAGATATTCCGACTCATTAACAACCTTCATGTCATCGAGTTCTACGCTAGTCTGGTCATCAGACACGGTCAGCTGAGAATGTGCTGCGTCTGGGTCAAAAAGCAGTGGTGCTGGAACTTGGAGGAAATAAAGTAACACAAGTTAAAAGCTATACATGTATAAGTCCATACACACATAGACACACACAAAATAGACACAGCAAAGCTCTGCATTATTTTCTCTCACATTGTATTAATCATTTTGAATCATGCTTTTATTTATTTCCTATTGATGAACATAAGGATTGCAGTGGAGTTCTGTGGTATTGGGCTTATCTCATGGATGGACATCAAAGAAGAAATTGGTATTCTCCCTGAGGAACTGAGATGCAGATTTTTGCCAAAAGCCTACAAATTAAAAAAAAAACACTATGTTCAAGACCTGGGCCCTGTTGTTTCTGTGAATATAAATATAAGAAAGTTGAAAATAAAGACCACAGACAGCCAAGGATAAACATGAGGAGAGTCCAGAGAGAATACATCTGGACATGACTTCAAATAGGACAGTGATGTCACTGAAAAGTATTTACGCCGGCCAAAAAATAGATCTGACCTTATATGGCAAAGTGCTAGAAAACAAAGTGGTATAAAAAAGGAAACTGTAAATGCTGCATGTTTGTAGCTAGCGTGTGCAGTTAGGTCAGTTGGTCAGAAACCGTGTCAGGATATCTTTTTATGGACTGACCACTTGAGACTGACTCTGGGTCATGGGTATTCTAAGTAACTAGTGTCATTGTGAATATATATTATTGGTTAGTGTCATGTCGGAGTACTATATTCAGTGGAACTGCATCCAAGTTGTTACGTACTATCAATATCTGGGCCAAAACTTTTAGACTCAAAAGGTTTTACACATGCTAACTTATAAAAACAATGGTTATTCATTTATAGTCTGAGAATTGATCACTCTCATGTAATATAACCTTGGAGCTGAATCACAAATGTTTTCACTAAGTTTAAGTTACATTGAATTTTTTGCAGGAATTTCCATGGCGAGGCCTAATGTGTTTTCTTGTTATATCTCACCAAACTCTTGTCAACAGCGACCTACCCTGCCCCTACAGTGTCCCTCAGATCTAACTCCAGCCTCTTCCCAGTCCATGCTGTTCCCAAGACAACTCACCACATGCCCCAGAATTCAACAGCATCCATGGTGATGATGCGACCATTAAAAGCTGATTGTGCATCAAGACAAGCACTGTCAGTCCAGAATTGCCCTGTACATTTACCCCAGATGTGACAAACAGGGGAAATTGGTGCCCCTCTGTACAGACAGGGACATGAAGGTCATGCTGGAAGGTGGGGTGTACACATAGGACACTGTCCTCCCCAGGACCAGCCATGGAGTCCAGAACACCAGGCCAGCGCCAGACTGGTCTGATAATGCCACTCAATTTAAAGCAATCTCAGCCAGGCTGGAGAAATGCACAGTGGTATAGAAAGAAGGTCAATGACCTTGTCCATTCTGCCAGTGTAAATGCCATCATCTTCTCTCTGACATCTCATACTCACTCAATCTCTGCTACTAAACACACCTCCCACCAAAATTGATGCCTGATTAGTCTCACTACTGCCTGCAACAACTCTCATGGGCTGTCATCCACTCCAACCCTCTGAAGCTTTCAGGCGCTCTGTGCTGTCTTCTCACTCACTCGGGACAGTCCCACCTAAAACCAAAAGTAACAGACATGTCACCTCCCTTAATACGTGCCTCTCTCTCAGGAGGAAAACATCCGCCAATATGGCTGGTGGAGCGAATACTGACTCTGCATCGACACTGACCATTTCCAAGCCCCTGGACTGGTATTAGAGGTAACCCTTGACTTAGTGCTGACAGGAGATCCCTGAAACAAAGGCTATTCCCTTGCTTTGACTGAGGCCTCCTGACAATCATGATAAGCTTCACTTCTTTGTGTCTAAATATGAAGGGCAGGACCTCAGGGAGTTTCTTATTTGGGAGAGGAGCAAAGCAGAAAAAGGGAAAGTGAGGCAATACAAAGCTGGATGCTGGGAGTACACAGGGAGGCACAGAGTGAGTGTCTGCTATGATGCTATGACACTGAGTGAAAAGCCTGGAGATACAGCCTGGTCCATGAGCTGGATGTCTCGTTGAACACACAATGTCCTTGCTGCAGCATATCAGATGCCAATGTCTGCAAGTATGAGGTGAACATGGCCCATGTCCAACAGGAGGGTCTTTCAGATCAACCTGCATTCACCAAATACCTGCTTTAGTTCCCATGTCAAAATCTCCGAATGTCTAGCTGGTTTGGGGAGATTGATAAGATCAGTGAATTGGACTGTTAACAAAATGACCAATAAGCAATTAGTTGTTCTTAGTTTGCCACTTGCCACTGCCCAGAGAGAACCTAACTTCACTGCTTGGGAAAAGCACAAAAGATGCAGTGAGATAATTCCAACAGCAGGGTGTTGGAACTTACCAGACCTTTCACGCGATTCTGCTACAAATCTCACCATAGCCCACTGTGCTGAGTAACCTCCCACCCCCCACCCCGCTCTGAGATTCCACCCTCCACCTTTATGACCATAAATAAATAAATAACCCTGATATTTACAATCCCCTTTGTAGGAATTCAATTTTGGTGTAAACTAGGTGGAGTTGGATCTGTTACAGACACCAACTGACCTCAATCGGTCTGAATACTGAATTGTGCGCTAATACCAAATGGCCAATTCATGCCAGCACCACAGACAGGTTTCTTTTGCAATCAAGAGGACAAATTGTTTCATTTATTTATTGAATTTATAATATTGCAATAAATGACCTTACATCAATTTCCTCCATGAAGATTGTTTGAACCTTGAGCTCCTGAGGATAAGTGATATTGGAAATTAGAATTTGGAACAGCCTGGAGTGGGGATGGCAGGCTATGATGCCAAGCAGGTAAATTTACTCCATGTACCAACAGTGATATACCCTGCCTAATAGTCAATTGTGTTCAAGTCAATGGAACCACAATCTAAATCTTGAAATGACAGACACCACAAGCAGCAAATCATTTATTCATTCTAATTCAAGCATATGACAGCCATTTTATATTAGGGCAAATGAGTGCCATGCGGTTAACAGCAGGTCATGTCTTACCTGGAGAGAGGATTTCTTTCATTTCCTTCCATATTGCATATTGCAAAGGTCCCCTGAACTTTCCCAGTATCAGGTCACTAAACTCCACCACGTCTTCATCATTTTCATCTGATTCATGATCACTTGCTTCATCAATTCTCTCATTTTCATCGCCATCAGTGTCATCATTAATTTCACCATCATCATGGTCATCATCACTTGCATCATCATTTTTATCATCATCACTGTCACCTTCATTTTTATTGTCATCTTCACCAACATCATCACTTGTCTCTTCTTCACTTTCACTCTTTTCACTCCCAAGGTATCTGAATTGGATCGACAACTTGGTTTAATTTCTCAAAATAATGCTATATGCTCATTTTTAGAAAATATGTAGGTATAAATCATACGCACCTTTCTGGCAATCTTTTCATTTCCTGTATAAAAAGTAAATAAAAATAACATGAATTGAGCTGTTCCATCTATGACACAAGTCCTACTTTACAATGGACTTCAATCATTCTGCAGGAGCTTCGTGGTGAAATCTAGTTCAATGGTTTTGGCAATTGTAAACTTGTCTCCTTTATAACAATAAAACATACTGCTATTCATTCAGGTACTGGCCCCTTTGCCAAACAACAACAAATGTTGATTTGTACTTTATTTATGTTCAGAGACAGCCAGCATGGATTTGATGTGGTTATGTGATGTTGTGATTACCTAACTAAACCTTTATAGGCACATACCTACAAAATATTTGGCAACAACTCTCTGAATGTTGTTTATCTGAACTCCCTGATGGCATTCTGCAAGGTTTCTACATACTACACTATTAGCAAAACTGCTTGCACTGAAATTGAAAGCACCCACTGACATGGAATGTGGATTAACTGGGAATTAATTAGTACAGATAATGTAGCTAACTTTAAACTGTCAGGAATTAACCTGTGATTGTCTGTCTGGGTATAAACTGGGTCCTTAGTTTTTTATTGTTTATGTGAGCAACTTAGGTGAAGGAGTCAATATCCAAGCTTGCTGCAGGCATTAACATACGTGTGGGAAATGGTATGAATGGAAGAAGAAATTATACAGGAACATTGATAGATCACGTGAGTAGCCAAATCCGTGGTAACGGAAAAATGAATCCATTTTAGTCTCAAAAAAGAAAATGTATTTTTGAATTTGAGAGAAGTTAAGAAGTGGATAACTTAAAGATTTATGGATCAGTGCACAGAAATCACTAAAAGTTAGTTGAGGGGTAGAACATGATTTAAAAGACAAATAGAATGTTGGTCTTTCTGTCAAAGAAGTTCAATCCAAAGGAAATTCCAATTATAAAAGGCGCTAATTAGATCCCATTTCAAGTATTATGTTAATTTATGGGTGTCACATTTCAGAATGAAGATAAATGCAGTGGATATATAAACAAATAAGTCTTCATCCAACTCACGGCATCAACTGTTCATAACTCTTATCAATGGCTTAGATGAGTGAAGTGAAGGCATGGTAACCAAACTCACAAACAAAACCAGGCTAGGTAGGAAAAGACATTGAGCAGAAGACATATGGAGACTGCTGACAGATTTAAATATGCTGAGAGTGTGAAAAACCCAGCAGATGGAGTGTGATGCAGTAAAGTGTGAAGTCAGCCACTTTAGCAGGAAGAATGAAAATAAGGAATATTTCTTAAGCAGAAAATTATTGTGGAAATTCAAGATGCAGGGGATTAAGGTGCTGTACTGCATGAATCATAAAAAGCTAGAATGTAGGTATGGTTCGTAATCAAGATGGTTAACAGGATGTTATCCTTTATTACTATATGGATTGAACATAAAGGTAAGGATGTTATGTTTCATCTGTACAGAGATTTGCTAAATTAACATTGGAAATACAGTGTGCAGTTTTGGTCCTCTTGTGCAAGGAAGGATTTAAACATGTTGGAAGTGACTCACAGGAGGTTGACTAGGTTAATACTTGGAATGACTGGCTTGACTTACGAGTACGGGCTGGGGAGGCTGGACTAGTTTCCACTGGAGTTTGGAGGAGTGATGTGATGAAAGTGCATTAGATCTTGAATGATCTCAACAAGGTGTAAGTGAACAATATGTTTCTGCATGAGGTTAAGTGCAGAACTTTCGAGCACTGTTTTAAATGTAGTGGTTGAACTTTCAGGTTAGAGGTGAAGAGAATATTTCACCTCTCAGACAGTTATGCAACTTTAGAACTGTATGCTTCAAAATGCAGCAGAGGCAGGAACATTATACTTTGTTTTTAAACATAGGAAACACAAACCTTATTAAGTGGCAGAGCAGGTTTGAGGTGCTAAATAGTCAACTTCCATTCTTATTTTGCATGTCCACATGATTGCATATTTTAATGGAACAGATTTTGCTATTGCATGCTAAACAAACAGAGGAAGTGGTGGAGGCAGGTACAATTACAACATTTAAAAGGCAACTATATAGGTATAATAATAAGGGTTAAGAGAGATATGGGCTAAATGCTGGAATATGGAACTGCTTCAGACTGGGATATCTGGTTGGCGCAGGCAAGTTGGACAGAAGGGTCTGTTTCCGTGCTATATGACTCTTTGACTCTATAATTAGTAAATTCCAGTATGAAACAATTCATACAATTTTTTTCTTGATATTGAGTCAGATAAACAACCGAAATTCATAGCCAAGGTAGTGTGAACTCTAAATTGGGAGGGTCAACTTTTCTTGCAGAAGTTCATTCACGTGTGGAACCAGCTGCCAGAGGAAGTGTTCGATGCAGGTGCAGTTACCACATTGAAAATACATTTGGACAGCTAACATGAATGAGTAGGTAAGGTTTAGAAGATTGTGGACTAACGCAGCAAATAGGACTAGTTTAGTTGGAGGAACTTGGTCAGCATCGACAAGTTGGACCAAAGGGTTTGTTTCCGTGTGGTATAACTTTATGACACTATTATCACAGTGTCACAGGACTCGATCAGTATTACAATCTTTGTCATAACAAGTTGACTAAAGGTATGGAGTATTATCATATCAACTCCTGGCCCATACGTGCTGGAGCTCACTTAGACTGAAACATGATTGTTAGTATTCATGGTACTGTCCCCAGTATTCGTGCTTAATAAATCGTGATTCAGTTGGCTGTAATAGAGTTCACTTGAACATTGTCTGCAGATTTGTACTGGAACCTTGTGAAAGTAAAGTGTCCTTCAAACCTGAAGCAGAAACCCTGTCCCTTAACACTGACATAATCGCCTGAGCCTACTGATCATTGACAGTGCCTGCAGAAACAGGAATGGTTCTGGTTTGTAAACTGATACCTTGAGAAAAGTGATATTGTCTTCCTGGTGAATGACAGCTTGGAGTTTCGATACATCCTCTTCAAGGGATTTTAATTCTTTGTTAATTTCTGCCAAATTTAAGTCCATTAATTTAAAAGCATCTTCCCGTTGCATTTGGAGTTCTCTAATTAAGCATGCCTTTTTGTCTTCAAGATATTGTTGAATTTTGGCAAACTGTTCAGAGATGTGTTGCTCCAGGAATTGTGTGAGTTCCTAGGTCAGTGAGAGAAAACATACATGTGGGTTCTTTTAGAGGCACAGATACATGAATGCCAGTTGGAAATGCAAAACTCCTGGCATCTTACTGGCCATCTGTTGAAATCCAATTCTACTGAATACAATGAAAATTGTTCTCAAGTGCAACAATCAGCCAACACAATTCTTTAACACTGAAAAAAAAATTTCATTTCCATCCAGCAGTGTTTAAACATTAGACTGAGTGACTTACATCCAGTTCTGAAATCTTCTCCTCCTGCTGATGCTTCAATTCAATTTTCCTGTTCTTTCTCTCCTCAATGGAATGCAAGGGGGATTGCAGCTGGACCTGGAAATGGAAGCAGGCCTGTCAAAATGCATCCTTTTCCAATTTGTCTTTTGTTGCTATAGATAGTTGGAGTTTAGAATGCATTCACACAGCTCCAAACTCAAAGATAAAAGAGACAGAGTATGACCAACCAGCAATGATATTACTCATGGTTCACACACTTTCTCACCCTGAATGGAAATTGAAGTAAGGCTCAGATTTTTTTATTTTATCTATTCATTTGCAGGACGTGGACATGGCTGGCTGGGCCAGCATTTGTTGCAATCCCTTCCTGCCTTGGAGAAGGTTTTAGTCAACCCCTTCTGAGACCCCTGCAGTCCATGTGGTGTGAGTACTACCACAGTTCTCTTCGGGAAGAACTAAAATACCATATGGCAAAGCAGTAGAAATAGGTCATTGAGTCTTCTCTGCCATTCAATAAGATCATAGTTGATCTGATCATCTTCAACTCCACATTCCTGCCTTTTCACCATAAAATTTTCCCCATTCTCTCACTATTTAAAAATTCATCTATCCTCAGCTCTGAATATACTTCATGACTCAGCCTCAACAGTTCTGAGGCAAACAAATCAACAGATTCACAACCCTCTGTGAAAGATTCCTCCTCATTTCTGTATTAAATGTGTGGCTCCTGAGTCTAAGATTATGCCCACTGCTCTTGGACTCTCCCACAAGGGGAAATAACATCTCCCCTTTCAAGTTCTCTAAAAATCTTGATTGTTTCAAGAAGGTAGCCTTTCATTCTTTTATATTTCAAGGCCCAATCTACTCAACTTCTCTTCATAAGACAGACCCTCCTTGCCAGGTATCAGATGAATGAACCTTATGTGGATTGCCTCCAATGCCAGGACAGTTAGATTTCCTTAGTTAAGGGACACAAAACATTTCACAATACTCCATCTATCATCTGACTAGTGTTTTGTACAGTTTCAGCAAACCTCCTTATTTTTATATTCCATTTTCTTTGAAATAAAGGCTAACATCCAATTTTCTCTCATGATTACCCATCGAACATGGATGCCAGCTTCCTGGAAGTTCCAGGCTTTTGACTTAGAGATATTGGAGGAATGGTGATAGAGTTCCAAGCCATGATGTGATGTGGTCTGGGAGGGAATACGCACATTGTGGTGTTCCATGTACATTCCATACCCGCAGGGCATTCCAAAGCACTTCATTACCAAAGAAGTTAATCTGAAACACAGTCCCTGTAATAATGGAAGAAATACTGAAACTAATCTCCATACAGAAAACTCAAACAAACAGCAATTTAATAATCAACAAAAGGAATTGTTTTTGTGATGTTAATTGAGGGATAAATATTGGTTGTGACTTCACGAATCCCTTGCTTTTCCTCAAAATAATGCCATATCTATCTAATCGAGCAGATTTAACATTTCATCTAAAAAATGACACCTCCAATTGAGGAACATTCCTTCAATATGTGGAGTCGGATCTTGAATCCAAGACCTTCTGACTCAAAACTGAGTGGCTCAGTTGTTAGCACTGCAGC
The DNA here is from genome assembly GCF_004010195.1 of Chiloscyllium plagiosum. Lineage (NCBI taxonomy): Eukaryota > Metazoa > Chordata > Chondrichthyes > Orectolobiformes > Hemiscylliidae > Chiloscyllium > Chiloscyllium plagiosum. The sequence continues at coordinate 9,447,671 of NC_057746.1, read as the reverse complement.
CTCATTGCACCAGGGACCCAGGTTTGACGCCCACCTTGGGCCACTGTCTGTGTGGAGTTTGCACATTCTCCCCATGTCTGTGTGGGAAATGGGGAGGAACGTGGGAAAATATGTCAAAAATGAAAAAGAAATCAGATTATCGATATCATAAAAATAAGAATTCTGAAATCCCCCTTTAAGATTTAAAGTGGCAAGTTCAAAACGTCACTCATGAGTGGTGATTACTGCTTTTCTGTGCATTTGCATCTCATCAATAGCCCACTTTATTTCAGTTCTATGCAGCTTTCAATTCTCCTCTCTTTCTGTGATGAACTACAGAAGCGAGAGTCAGAGCAATTACCCGACGACAACAGCTCACCACTTGCTTCTCTGCGCCCTTATCCTCCTCCACACCTAATCCAAGCAATTCGGCACCAGTAAATGACCAGGCTTGCCACATCATCATGCCTGCTTTCAGATCAACCGAGACATCACTTCAGCACTTCAGGGCTTCCCTTTGGGAGCTCAGGGACATCTGTGACTTACCACCCTTCCGTCAGGTTGTTGTAAACGCAGGGACAAACACACATTTCTAGTTTATACAGTCTTACATTTCATGCATCCATATATGATTTGGCTCTGAGCTTCATTTCTTAGTACGCACTCACTTTATGGAGGCTGACAGATTCTGTATTTTTTTTGCAAACAGGGAGAGGTGGAAGTTTATCCCAGTTCGGAGCACTGAACAACATGGCACCTTGCAACTTCAACTTCATTCCTCCAGAATACTTACATGGTAAACAAATGCTTCATCCAAATGGCCATGTGCAGACGTCAAAGGGGACTAGCACTTAATGGTCTGAAAGGACACTACGATCATTCATGGTGTATTGTCACGGTCAGTCAAGGTGCACTTTGCAGGGCAGAGTGACTCCAACACCAGCTGAGATTACCATGAGGAAATATGTTTCATAGGTTTGCTGATAACAACCAAAATTGGTGGTAGAGTAGGCAGTGAGGAAGGTTATCTAAGATTAAAAAGGATTTTGGACCTTTGGGCCAAGGAGTGGCAGATGGAGTCTAATTTAGATAAATACGAGGTTTGCATTTTAATAATATGAATAAGGGCAGGACTTACAGAATTAATAGGAAGGTCCTAGTGAATGTTGTAGAACAGCTACCCAGAGCTTCAGATACGAAGTTCATTGAAAGTTGCATCACAGGTAGACAGAGGGGTAAAGAAGGCATTTGGCATGCTTGGTAGAAACAATGACTGCAGATGCTGGAAACCAGATTCTGGATTAGTGGTGCTGGAAGAGCACAGCAGTTCAGGCAGCATCCTACCTGAACTGCTGTGCTCTTCCAGCACCACGAATCCAGAATTTAGCATGCTTGCCTTCATTGCTCAGACCACAGAGTAAAGGAGTTAGGATATCATGTTGTGGTTTTACCTGACATTGCTGATGTCAGTTTTGGAGTATTGCTTACGTTCTGGTTGCTCTGTTATATGAATAATATTATTAAATTGCAGAAGGTGCAGACAAGATTTACAGGATGGAGAGTGAGAGTTATGAAGAGAGGCTTGATAAGCTGGGACGTTTTTCATTGCAGTGTAGGAATTTGATGGGTGACCTCACTGAAGTTTATAAACTCATGAGGGACAGCCTTAAGGTGAATAGTAAATGGCTTTTCTCCATGGTTGGGGAATTCAAAATTAGTGGGCATAATTTAAAGGTGAAAGGAGAAAGATTTAAAAGGCACCTGAAGAGCAACTTTTTCACACACAGAGTGGTTCATATGTGGAACAAACTGCCAGATGCAGCTACAGTTACAACATTTAAAGCCATTCCAACAGCTACATGATGGGCCAAATGTAGACAACAGCCCATCAAGTCCACACCAATCCAATGAAGAGCACTCCACCCAGATTCACCCACCCCATAACCGTGCATTTCCCATGGCTAATCCATCCTACACTTCCTTGACACTGCGGGCAATTTAGCATAGTCAACCCACTCTAAATCAGCCCATCTTTCGATTGAAGAGGAAACGTATGCAAACACGGGGAGAACGTGCAAACTGCACACAGACTGTTGCCTGAGGAAGGAATCGAACCCAGGTCCCTTGTACTGAGAGGCAGCAGTGCTAACCACTGAGCCAACATGCTGTCCCAAAAAAATTGGAAAATTCAGCCTCCATGTTTGGTTTTGTATTGATAGAGGTCAAGTACAAAACAAATCAGATGGCATTGAATTTGTGCAGCATTTGTGCAGCAATTGTTATATATTGTCCCAGTTTGACGACCTGATTAAAGGAAGGACAGAAACACATTGGAAATGGTGGGGGCAATGTGCAATGTATGAGGTAGGATTTTTGAGACATGGTAAAGAGCAGAAACCCAAGAGTTTCAAGCAATATTCACAGCAACTGAGGACCTTCAGCAGAACACACATGTAGGTCATCAACATTACAAAAGTAGTGAACTAAATTTGCTCCACTGCTAATAAACAAGGACAAAATGGCACGGTGGCACAGTGGTTAGCACTGCTGCCTCACAGCACCAGAGACCTAGGTTCAATTCCCACCTCAGGCAATTGTCTGTGTGGAGTTTGCACATTTTCCCCGTGTCTGCGTGGGTTTCCTCCCACAGTCCAAAAATGTGCAGGTTAGGTGAATTGGCCATGCTAAATTGTCCATAGTGTTAGGTGAAGGGGTAAATGGAGGGGAATGGGTCTGGGTGGGTTGCTCTTCAGAGAGTCGGTGTGGACTTGTTGGGCCGAAAGGGCTGTTTCCCCACTGTAAGTAATCTAATAATCTCTCAATGAAGGGGTGTTTGAAAATGCTTTGAAATAATTGTAGTGTGGAGGTTTCAAATCAATTAAATTAATTGTTAAAAAAGAAACTTGTAACTATTTAACTGAAATGCATACTTCAAAACTGCTGTGCAGGCAGACTTTTCACCATTCAATTTGAACTGATCAAGACCTCAAAACCACTCTAACCATTCAGACAGAGAAACAAAATGATCTGCTGGTAGTCTGCATTTTGGAAAGAAAAATCAGACCACGACTTACACACTTAATGGCAATATCTTGGGGAAGAAAGAGACCTTGGAATGCAGGTTCATAGCTCCTTTAAAGTGGAGTCACACATAGACAAGATAGTGACAAGTTTGGTATGCTTGCCTTTATCAGTCAGTGCATTGAGTATAGGAGTTACGAGGTCATGTTGCGGCTGTACAGCACATTGGCTAGGCCACGTTTAGAATACTGCATTCAATTCTGCTCTCCCTGCTACATGAAGGATGTTGTGAAACTTGAAAGGGTTGACAAGGATATTGCCAGGGGGGAAGGTTTGAGCTGTAGGGAGAGGCTAAATAGGCTGGGGCTATTTTCCCTGGGGTGTTGTACACTCAGAGAGGTGACCTTATTGAAGTTTATAAAATCATGAGGGGTATGGATAGGACGAATAGCCAAGGTCTTTTCCCTGGGGTGCAGGAGTCCAAAATGTGAGGGCATAGGTTTATGGTGAGAGGGGAAATATTTAAGGGACAATTTTTCACTGAGTGGGTGGTGGAATGAGCTGCCAGAGGAACTGGTGGTGTCTGGTACAATTACAACATTTAAAAGGCATCTGCATGTGTAAATGAATAGAAAGGGTTTAGAGGGATATGGACCAAATGCTGGCAAATTGGACTAGATTAATTTAGGATGTCTGGTGTGGATGAGTTGGATTGAAGGGCCTGCTTCCATGCTGTGTAGGCCTTTGACTCTCATCAGTCCAGTGCAGAATTCGGTCCACCTTGCTAATACCAGTGTGTTCTGCACCCTTGTCAACCTGAGTGCTTCCTCCAGGTAGTATTCCTCAGCTGAGACAGGGTAGTCTGCCATGATACTTCACAGGTTCTGGTGCTATACTCTGAGGATTCCCAGGGCATCTCCCCTCTGATTGTACACCAGTGCCATGTCTGCTGCACTCATCCTGTCAGTGGGACGGGGCATATCCAGTGATTAGTTCGCACATGGTCTGTAAGCTACAATTTGTTGGTCAGAGCATTGAGTACAGGGCATCATGTAACATTAACAAGACATTCGTAAGATCACATTTGGAGTAATGCATACACTTCTGGTCACCCTGAATGTAGGAAGGATGTTATTAAACTGGAAAGGGCGCAAAAAAGATTTATAATGATGTTACTGAGACTGGATGATTTGGGCTATAAGGAGAGGCTTGGATAGGCTGGTATTTTTTTTCCCCCTGGCTATAGGAGGCTGAGGAGTGACCTTATTGAGGTTTGTAATGTCATGACGGGAAAAGATAAGGTGAACGGCCAAGGTCATTTTCCTAGTGTAGGGGCATCCAAAACTAGAGGGCATAGAACATTGAACATAGAAAAGTACAGCACAGACAGGGCCTTGGGAACACAAGGTTGTGCCGAGACTTAATCCTAATGTAAAATATAGTAACTTAACCTGTGCACCCCTCAACTCACTGCTATCCATGTGCATGTCCAGCAGTCGCTTAAATGTCAGCCAGAAGAAAGCGACCGAAGGGCCTCTTGCTGCACCGTAGAAAAAATGGTGATCAAAGGTAAACAAAGGACATTAATCAAAATGACCCAGCCCAGAGTCAGACACCCACAAACCACACAGGATCTGACCGTGTCCCTCACACTGAGCAATCAGATTCTGGGCACTGCTTTGAACGGGCTCTCAGCTAAACAGCAAGGAACCCCCAATGCCGGGTTGGAGAGAGAGAGAGAGAGAAAAATCCAGCGGTCTGATTGCAAACAGAGATCCGGGGATCCTGAGTCTTCAGGCAACAAGTGACTGCAGCCCTTCACTCCTGCAATCCCAGTCACAAGCTGAAGGCGCGCTCTCTCTCTCTCTCGCCTCTTACCTTGTACTTTCTCACTGCATCAGTGACAGGCAGGAAGCTGTGGCCTGAGTGTGCGGGTGAATCTCGACAAATGACACAGATCAGAGCCTGGTCGTCCTGACAGAACAGCTTCAGCTTCTCATCGTGTTCCAGACAGCGGGAACCCCCTTCCTGCTGCAGCCCCGGGTTCAGCTCCAGCTGCCGGGCTTTCTCACAGAGATTGGCCAACACTCTGGCCTTCTTATAACTCTTCTGCTGGGAAACTGCGCGACATTCCGGGCAGGACACCACCTTCCCCTGGTTTTCCCAATACGCCTGGATGCAGGATTTGCAGAAATTGTGCTCGCACTCCAACTGCACCGGCTCCACAAACAGGGACAGGCAGATAGAGCAGGTTAAGTCCTCAGTCGAGATTAAAACCTGCTTGTCAGCGGCCATCTTCCTGCACACTTGTTTTATGATGTACCTTGCATTTTCATTTTCGTTTCTTCATCAATTACAGTTCAAAGTGCAATGAGCCAAAAGCCGATATTTTTCATCACCGAAACATACGCAATTGAAAATTGTGATCTGAATAAACCGTTCCTGACCTACTGACAGCTAAACGCCAGAAATTTTGTATGTATTTAGAGACTTTCACGATTACTGAATATATACGAGTCCCTTTCAGCCGCGATTTTCTTTTTGAAGTGCAATCAGAATAATATTACAGGGGAAGCATGTTAAATTTGCACATTTAGCAAGTGATAATGACCAGATAATCTGTGATTTTTATGTGTGTGAGAGAGATTCTGCTTGAGAGATGACCAGCTAATCATCGATTTTTTTTTGTGATGCTGCTTGAGAGATAATATCAGCCAGAACACCAAAGATAACTTCCCTGCCTTCTTTCAAAATTACAGCACAAGATCCTTTCTATCCGCCTGATAATATGGATAGGACTTCAGCTTGACATCTGATCTGAAAGGAAGCACCTCTGACAGTGCTATGCTCACTCAGTAATCCCAGATCAGCCTGGACTTTTGACAGTGGAGGAGTGTCACCTGACCTTTTCCTTAAGAAGCGATTGGGTGACCAAGTGAGCTGTGGTTACCACCTCTGTCACTCACGAAGTGTGGTCTTTCCATCACGTGTTAGTGTTACACCCATGATGGGAAAATGTGTACCTGCTTCTAAAATGGTACCAAAAAATGGAATTTAAGATTATTTATTCCAAGAGAAAGCTTGTGCGAAGATTTGTAGCTCGGGTGCTCGTTGTTGTGGTTCTGTTCGCCGAGCTGGAAGTTTTTGTTGCAAACGTTTCGTCCCCTGGCTAGGCGACATCATCAGTGCTTGGGAGCCTCCTGCGAAGCGCTTCTTTGATGTTTGTTTATAGTGGTCTGTCCCTGCCCCCAGATTAGCCTGGACTTTTGACAGTGGAGGAGTGTCACCTGACCTTTTCATTAAGAAGCGATTGGGTGACCAAGTGAGCTGTGGTTACCACCTCTGTCACTCACGAAGTGTGGTATTTCCATCACGTGTTAGTGTTACACCCATGATGGGAAAATGTGTACCTGCTTCTAAAATGGTACCAAAAAATGGAATTTAAGATTATTTATTCTAAGAGAAAGTTTGAATTATAAAGAAAGGCTGGATTGGCTGGAACACTTTTCCACTGGAGCATAGAAGGTTGAGAGGTTAGTTTATCGAGGTTTATAAAATAATGAGGTGCATGGATCGGGTTAATGGGAGGAGTGCCTGAGGATGGAGGAACTTCAAGACGAGGGTGGCGCATTTTTTTAAGGTGAGAGATTTGAAAAAGACACTAAAATATTTTTATACAGAGGATGGATTGCATGTGGAATGATCTCCCTTCGGAAGTGATGGATGAGGGTACAATTACAATGTGTAAAAAAACATTTGGATAAATAAATGAATAGGATAGGTTTGGAGGGAAATGGGGCAGGAGCAGGAAGGTAGAACTAGATTGGCTCGGGATTATGTTTGGCATGGACTAGCTGGACTGAAGGGTCTGTTTCTGTGCTGTATGGTTCTGTGATTCTTACTGCATGCTGCTGTTTAAAGCACTCGAAACACTTGCTCACTTTCAGTAATTTGACCTAAAACTGTCAACAAGGGTGGGAGATCACATCAGCAAAATGGAAAATGGGAGCAGGTGTGGGCAATTCAACCATCTGAGCCTGTTCTGTTGTTATATATGATCATGGTTGTTCAGAGTCAAGAGTGTGGTGCTGAAAAAGCACAGTGGGTCAGGCAGCATCCAAGGAGCAGGAGAATCAATGTTTTGGGCATAAGCCCTTCATCCATCTTTCCTGATCTAGGGCTTATGCCTGAAACGTTGATTCTGCTGCTCCTCGGGTGCTGCCTGACCACCTGTGCTTTTCCAGCGCCACACTCTCGACTCTGAGCTCCAGCATCTGCAGTCCTCACTTTCTCCATCCTGGCTGATCATCCAACTCAGTACCTGTTCCTGCTTTCTCCCCATGCCCTTTGATCACTTCATACCTGACTCCTTCTTGAAAGCGTGCAAAGTTTTGGCCTCATCTTTTGCACACAATACTCCAGATGCGGCCGCACAAAAAAAATTTGTGTGCAGTTTTGGTCGCCATACTATAGGAAGGATGTGGAGGCACTGGAACGGGTGCAGAGAGTTCATGGAATGCCCTGCCAGTAGCAGTGGTGGACTCTCCCTCTTTATGGGCATTTAAACGGGCATTGGATAGGCATATGGAGGATAGTGGGCTAGTACAGGTTAGGTGGGCTTGGATCGGCGCAACATCGAGGGCCAAAGGGCCTGTACTGCGCTGTATTTTTCTATGTTCTATGTTCTATCTCATTTTTGCAAATTCCACAGGCTGGCCACTCTTTGGCTGAAGAAGTTTCTCTTCATCGCAGTCCTAAGTGGTCTATGGTGTAACCTTGGACGGAAACTCCTTGTTCTGGAGTGTCTTCACTTTCAATTGTGTATTTTGAATCACATTCAAATGAGCACAATAATTTGATAATTGAAACCATCCACTTCCCAATGGAAACAGTTTATCTTAACTTACCGTTTCAATGCTTATCATTCTGAACTTCCTTAAAATTTTCCCATTTACCAGTACTAAAGAAAAAAGTTCTAGTTCCTCCAGTCTCTCCAGAAAATTAAAGTCACTCAATTCTATTGTCAGTTAACATTCTTTGCGTGCTTTCCATGGTCTTACCATTTCACAAAGGGCAGGACGTACTTTGTTGAAAACAAATGAATTTATAAATGGATTAAAGTGGATGAGCTGGCATAGGGGTGAGGCAGTCATTAGAGGGCGGTCACATCACATTCATTAAGTAGAAGCCCTCACTGGAAAAAGCTGCAAGCCTGAGGATTGGGAGCATTTTTTAAATCAGAAAAAGGAGACAAACATGTTTGGTCAAGCGAAGGAAATACAGGATGGGAGTAAAATTGCAGGGAAGATAATAAGTGATGATAAAAGCTTTTATAAACATGGGGAAAAAATATCAGTGAATACAAATGTTGGCCTCTTACAGGCAAACGCTGCGGGAATTATGAAGGGATGAAGAGAAATAGCAGAAGAGTTGAATACATACTTTGATTCTGTCTTCACAAAAGAGAGCACAAAAGAACCTTCCAAAATGCCAGGGCACCAAGAGTCGAGTGAGATAGTGGAACTGAAAAAAATTAGTATTAATAAGGAAATCGTGTGAGGGAAATCAATGGGGTTAATGGTTGGCAAATCACCAGACAGTTTATATCCCAGAATATGAAAGAAAGCAGCCCTGGAAATATTACCCTTATGCACCATACAACGTGCATAAGGGTAATAGAACAGGGTGAAGAATACAATGTTAAGGCTGCAGAGAACGTGCGTAAAGAGTGAGATCAACAATAAATTTAAAATTTGAGAGATCTATTCAGAAGTCTAATAACAGCAGAGAAGAAGCTGTTTGTGAATCTGTTGGTATCTGATGTATTTAAGCTTTTGTATCTTCTGTGTGACAGAACTAGTTGAAAGAGGTAACCAGGGTGGAAGGAATCTTTTATTGTGTTGGGCTGTTTTCTTGAGGCAGTGAGACATATAGATGGAGCCAATTGATAGAAGGCTTGCATGATGTCCTGGGCTGCATTCACTAATCGCTTGGTCAGAGCAGATGCCACACCAAGCCGTGATGGATCTGGATAGGATGCTTTCTATTGCGCAACTATAAAAAAAAAGCCTTCATTCACTGGATGTGGTTGTCATTTGTGGCATTTATTACCTGTAACTATTTGCCCACAGGGCAGTTAAGAGTCAACCACACTGCTTTGGGTTTGGAGTCACATTCAAGCCAGACCAGGTAAAGATGGTAGTTTGCTTCCCTAAAGGACAGTAGTGAGTAAGATGTATTTTCCCAGCAATTAACAACATTTTGTGATCAGCATTATATTCTTTCTAGGCTCCATCCCTGTCCAGACTCTCTAGTTGTGTCCCACTGCCCCCAGACTCCACCTCATTTGGCCATTCTCGTTATTGCTTTCAAGTGATCACATCTTTCATGATAGACTTTGTATTTATCCCGCTACTGTTTGGCTAACTATTCTGTAATTCTCCAATTTTTTTTCTCACTCCCCCTTTTTTAATTGCAGGGTTAGATTTGCCATCCTGCAAGGAACTGCTTGAGAGTCTATTGAATTTTGAAAGATGCCCACCAATGCATCCAATATTTGCAGGGCTGCTTTCTTTCATATTCTGGGATATAAACTGTCTGGTAATTTGCCAACCGTTAACCCCATTGATTTCCCTCACACTATTTCCTTATTAATACTAATTTTTTTCAGTTCCACTATCTCACTCGACTCTTGGTGCTCTGGCATTTTGGAAGGTTCTTTTGTGCTCTCTTTTGTGAAGACAGAATCAAAGTATGTATTCAACTCTTCTGCTATTTCTCTTCATCCTGTTATAATTCCCCCAGCTTTTGCCTGTAAGAGGCCAACTTTTGTTTGCACGCAAAACTTCTCACTCTGGTGAGGTTCATGTGACAATAATAAACCTAATCATTTTAAGTCAACAAAATCACAGAAAATGAACACACAGAGCATAAAAACCATTTAGGAGGGTGAGAGGGTTTAAAAGTGAGTTGAGTATAAGAATGAAGATATCCAACTGTGATTTTGTAGAGCTACGATGAGATCAAACCTGGACTATTGTGTACAGTGTTGGCCTCTTTACCTAAGGAAGGACATATATACATTAGAACCTAATAATGGTTCAAATATTCATTGGATGACATGGTTCTTCTGCAAGGCAAATGTAAGTAGAATAGGCTGATACTCTCAAGTTTGGAAAAATAGAGGTGACCTCAGTGAAGCATAGAATGTTGGACGGGGTAGAGTCCAAGGAGCTCTGAGGAGATGACTGTTTGGTTGTCCAGAGCTGTCTGTCACAAACTTAAACTAAGGCAGCAATTCTTTCAGAATGGGATGAGGATAGATTCCTCCACAGTGAGTTGGTAATCTTTCAAATTCTTTCTCACAAAATTACACAATTGATCTGTGGAGTCAAGATGGATGTCAATGGGGCACTAGAGGAAACAGGGATACGGAAACAAGGTGGGTAAGATACATTGATCTCAAAGTTCAGCCGTGATCATATTCAATGAAAGAGCAGACTCCATGGACCTTATTTATTCTGTTCCTTTTTATGCAAAATTCCACTGCTACCGTTAATCTTTAAATTTAGTAACTGGAACTGAACCCAGCTCTAGACCAGGGGGAGGACCAGCCTCCCTATAGATCATTATGAGAAGCTGGAATTATTCTATCAGGAGGATCCGAGCTCCTTCCATTCTGTGACACCAAACATGCCCATGTTGGCATCAATGCCAGTCATGGGCCCAGAGGTTCAAGGAAATGTGGGAAGTGAATTCTGGCCAGCTGCTGGTCTCTGATCATATCTGATATCCTCTGCTGGTCTCTGCCAGTCTCTGCTGGTGTTTGCTGTTATCCGTTTGGCTCTTCTGCTCTCTGATAGTCTCTAGTGCTCTGAGTGCACCTGCTTGTCACTGTCAGGCTGATCACCCCATCTCTTCCTCCAGAAACCAATTCCAATGATGATCACAAGAAGAGTGAGCGAGATAGCTGTTGCTCGAATCATCGTTTCCAATTTAATGCCTCCATCTGACATACGCTCTGCTGACACATACAGTTTACATTAAAATGGCATGAATAAACAATAATTTTAAAATGAAATCAGTGTACTTCAATGAACTTCAAACTAATGCTATACTTGCAGTATCACATATTAGAGAAAGAACATTTGAATTTATGTATTACCTTTCAAGAATGTGGAATTAACGTTGGGCTTCGTACAGGCTGGGGTGGGGGAGTCCAGAACTAGAGGGCAAAAGGTTTGGGGTGAAAGGGGAAAGATATAAAAGAGACCTAAGGGGTACCTTTTTCACACAGAGGGTGGTACGGGTATGGAATGAGCTGGCTGAGGAAGTGGTGGAGGCTGGTACAATTGCAACATTTAAAAGGATCAGGATGTGTATATGAATACGAGGGGTTTGGAGGGATATGGGCCGGGTGCTGGCAGGTGGGTCTAGATTGGGTTGGGATATCCAGTCAGCATGGATGAGGTGGACCGAAGGGTCTGTTTTCTTGCTATACATCTCAATGATTCTACGACTTTATAACTATGGGCAAAAAATGGGGCAATAACTTAATGGGATTAACATAGGGTTATTGAAAGGGTTGAAAACATAATAATTTAAGAAACGAACTTGCAGAACAATATTTGAGGAGCACAGTTGTAAACATCTAGCTGCAGAAAACTCACAAGGAGACAAAACTGTTAGTTAAAAAATACATGGGACCATTTGTTCTTGGAGCCAACTTTTTTTTTGCATGACAGCAAAAGGACAATACTGATAATGTCACAGTCAAACCAAAAGTTGCTTATTCGTTGAAACTCTGAGCCTTGAAATAAGTCATTAAAACATCCAAGGAATCAAACAGGGTAAGGTAATTGATATACACAGGTCAGAGATGAATCATTATGGAAAGACAAATTGGAGCCTACAGTGTCCTCTGATCTGATAATATAGTGCCTTTCCACTAGCCATACATTACAATTTGATAGACAGACCTACATAGTGACTGGCTAATTGTACTACTACTCTATGTATGATGTACACCTAATCAACAGTAATTATTCAACTTCAGTAACTATACCTCTTAATTAGTATGTGCTAATTTCTTGTTACAAAATCCGAGAGTATGCCTGCTTCTGTGATTTGGGGTCTCCAACATTTCATTTTTTGTATACTCTGGAATCCCTCGCAAAAGCTCAGTCACAAAGGCCATTTTCACATTCTATAGATCCCTGTCTGGTCACTCACTGCAGGCAAGAGTCAGAGGCTACTAGGGCTGCTACCAGATCCTGGAAATTCCTGCAACAGTTATTGGCAGAGCCAGGAGACTGGAATTTGATTCGTCCACAGTTATGGGAAGACAGTGTGACAGTGACATGGTAATTAATGCAGTGGTATGGATAGAGAGCAGACAAGTTGAATATATTTGGGGATTGATACAGAGTCACAGGGAGAGAACAGAAGACTAGGATTTGTTTTGGATTGATACAGGGTTTCAGGAAGGGAGTGGAATTAATTTGGTATTAATTTAGAAACAACACAATCACAATGGGACAAATATCTGTTCTATGGTCTGATCAGTCATAGCGAGATACAGACGTAGGACATAAGAGTAGGAGTATACTACTTGGTCCTTCAAGTCTGCTCTGGAATTCAGGAAAATCATGGCTGTGATCTCTTCTCTGCTTTCCTGTCTGCACCCCATCAGGCTTTACTTCCATGTCCACCAAACATCTATCTAAGTCAGCCTGGAAAAGAAATTAAAGGCCCAGTTTCTACTACCTTCTGGAGAAGGGAATTCCACACTCTGACCTTGCTCTGGGAGAAGAAGTGGTGAGACAGCAAATTAAGTTTTGGGCACCACATCAAGAGAAGGATAAATTGGTCTTGCGCTGTGTATAACATGGCTTTACCTTCAGTAAGTTGGGCTTGAAAGAAGTTTGGAAGTCTCTTCTGTGAACAGCCGTTGATGCCACGATAACTTGTAATTTGAAAATATTTCACTGACAGATTTTTGTCAGCCAAAGATGTAACGATTGGAATGAGGTCAGGCAGGTGGACATCATAGAATATGACTTCCCTGATTGGGGCTGTTGATTTGGTCCAATCAGGAAGCCCTGGCTGACAGATATAAACAGGAGTGTCGCCACTCAGGTTTTCCTATCTTCCTGGTGGTGGAAATTGAATAAAGATTGGTGCACTTTGTGTCTTTCACTGTGTCTCACACCTGCACACACACACCATGGGTGCTGGGGATAAAATAAGCACTACCGCACTTAGGCGGTAGTGTGGGGGTAAAAAAAAAAGAAAAAAAAATAAACAGGGGAGGGGCGGGGGCTTGCTGGGTCTGTATTGTCTGCACTTTAGTAAAAAAAAAGAGACAAAATAAACAGGGGAGGGGCGGGGGCTTGCTGGGTCTGTATTGTCTGCACTTTTGTATGTCTAATGTATAAATGTCATTGTCACTGTCTTGTCACACGTGGAACTGGGATTTGAGGAGAAAAAAAAAAGAGAAAGAAAAAAAATAAAAAAATAAACAGGAGTGTCGCCACTCAGGTTTTCCTATCTTCCTGGTGGTGGAAATTGAATAAAGATTGGTGCACTTTGTGTCTTTCACTGTGTCTCACACCTGCACACACACACCATGGGTGCTGGGGATAAAATAAGCAAAAAAAAAAGAAAATAAAAAGCTTCC
>NC_057746.1:9401306-9433725 GCF_004010195.1 Chiloscyllium plagiosum | reverse complement strand
TTGTCCTCATCTCCCTGTAAAATGGTTGAATGGTAGGGTTTGGGGCCTAGCTTTGCTGCTCCTCTCCCTTGTAACATTGCTGTCTCTTATGTACAGCTGTAAATGTTTTTTGTAAACTGTTTGTTTGTAATTTGTTTAATAAAATATAAATATAAACAGGAAAAAAATAAATAAATAAATAAACAGGAGTGTCGCCACTCGGGTTTTCCTATCTTCCTGGTGGTGGAAATTGAATAAAGATTTGTGCACTTTGTGTCTTTCACTGTGTCTCACACCTGCACACACACACACCATGGGTGCTGGGGATAAAATAAGCACTACCGCGGTTAGGCGGTAGTGTGGGGGGGTTTAATAAAAAAAAAAATTAGCAGGAGATCACACAGCATTGCCCTTTGATGTGAAGGGCAGTGCTTGTCACTGGCCACTTGGGTGTTTTGCTATCCTCCTGGTGGTGGAAATTGAATAAAAATTTGTGCACCTTGTGTCTTTCACTGTGTCTCACACCTGCACACACACACAACATGGGTGCTGGGGAAACAATAAGCACTACCGCAGTTAGGTGGTAGTGTGGGGGTTAATTTAATTTTTTAAAAAAAGAGTGTAAAGGCACTGCTTGTCACTGGTCACAAAAAAAAATTAAAAAAATAAACAGGAGTGTCGCCACTTGGGTGTTTTCCTTTCTTCCTGGTGGTGGAAATTGAATAAAGATTCGTGCACCTTGTGTCTCTCACTGTGTCTCACACCTGCACACACACACCATGGGTGCTGGGGAAAAAATAAGCACTACCGCGGTTAGGCGGTAGTGTGGGGGTTATAAAAAAAAGAAGAAAAAAAAGAAAAAGGAAAAAAACAGTAGTATTTAATCCCTACCCTCCCCTTCACTGTTTGATCACACAGCATTGCCTTTTGTGAAGGGCAGTGCTTGTCACTGGCCACCCGGGTGTTTTCCGATCTTCCCGGTGGTGAAAATTGAATAAAGATTCGTGCACCTTGTGTCTCTCACTGTGTCTCACATCTGCACACACACAACATGGGTGCTGGGGAAAAAAAAAAGCATAACCGCAGTTTGGCGGTAGTGTGGTGGTTAGCAGTAAAAAAATAAAAAGAGGAGTGTCAGGGATTCTGTTCACTCAGAGAGCTGGCTCTGCGAAGCTGGATCAGTGTCAAAGCCCCTCCATGTGTAAATAAATGACTTGGTACCATCATACTAGCCCCTGTGGAGTTATTTCAAAAGAAATAAATGCCTAATAATAATATTCAGTGATCAGTCACTGAATAGTAATGCAGGCTCAAGTACTATACCCCTACTGTTATTTCTCCCTGTCAACAGAGATATTCAAATCCTCCTGAATAGTAACATTTAATGGTCTGATGGGGGTCAGTTGGCTGGATGGCTGATTCACAAAGCAGTATGATGCCAACAGCCTGGGTTCCATTCCCACACAAGATGAGGTGATCATGAAGGATGGTCCTTCTCAACTTCTCCCACCATCGGAGGCATGGTGGCCCTCAGGTTAAATCACCCCCATGGAGTCATACAGCATGGAAACAGACACCTTCAGTCCAACCAGTCCATGCTGATGATAATCTCAAACTGAATTGTCCCATCTACATGTGTGTGGCCCATAACCCTCCAAATATTTCTTATTCATGTACTTATCCAAACATGTTTTAAATGTTGTAACTGTACCAGCATTCACCACTTCCTCTGGAAGTTCATTTCACACACGAACTGCTCTCAATGTAAAAAAAATTGCCATGTCTTTTTAATTTTTCTCCTCTCACCTTAAAAATATGCACCCCATTTTGAAAATCCCCCACCCCAGAGAAAAGACACCTGCCATTCACCTCGTCTGTACCCCTCATGATTTTATCAACCTCCATAAGGTCACCCCACAACGTCCTATGCTCCAGTGAAAAAGGTTCCAGCCTCTCCTTATAACTCAAACTCTCCATTCCTAACAACATCTCGGTAAATCTTTTCTTAAGCCCCTCCAGCTTAATAATATCCTTCCTGTTGCAGCAAGACCAGAACTGGACACAGTACTTCAGAAGAGGCCTCACCAACACCCTGTACAACCTCAACATGACATCCCAACTCCTGTACTCAAAAGGTCTGAGCAATGAAGGCACGCATGCTAAATGCCTTCTTAACCACCCTACCTACCTGTGCTGCAAATTTCAAAGAATTATGTACCTAAACCATTAGCTTTCTCAATGCTACCACTCTACCAAGGCCCTACTTTTAACCGAATACATTCTGCCCCTATTTGTTTTCCCAAAATTCAATACCTTGCATCTCATCAGTTATCTCTCTCTCTCTCACTAATGAGAGCAACCCCGTGGTCTGGTAAGACCAATCAACTTGACTGGTCTCACATCTTTTAGAAAATAATCTCAGTGTCACTGACCATGACAGATGAGATAAGTTAATACCCCTCTGAATTAGACTGATAACCCAGGCCTAGAGGAAGATATCTGCATCCCTTCAACTTGTTACTTACCCCAGGGTACATTGAGCTCCCGCATGAGGCTGGCATGCTCAACATGGCAGGAGTACCTCTCCCCACCATCTCGACTGACCTCCATTGTCTTTGTCACCCGATATGTTTCATCCTGGTGGGGAAGCACGTCACTGGATTCAACTTCAAGGACCACCACTTCATTCCTTAGCCACGTCACCTCGATAGCCCCAGGATAAAAGCCTGTCACAAGGCAGGAGAGTTTCAGCACTCGCTCACCGTCAGTCCTGCTGCTAATGAACACCTCAGGGATGACTGAGAGAGTTAAACAAAGACTAAAATCACTGATCAAAAAGATTGCTAACCGACAATCTAAACTCTGCTTTCCTCTCTCCGGGTTTACAAAGCAGAATTGTCGGGCTCTTCCCCTTTTCTTTCAGACTTCTTTTCTCTTTGTACATTCGCATGGTGAGAGCATCACTGGCTACACAGCATTTATGGCCCATCCCTCATTGCCCCAAGGGCAGTTAAGAGTCTACCACATTGTGGTGAGTCTGGAGTCATATGTACATTAGGCCAAGTAAGGATGGCAGTTTCCTTCCCTAAAGGACTTTAGTGAACCAAATGGGTTTTTTCAACAATCAACCATCATCATCATTAAATTCATAATTCCTGATTTTTAAAAATGGAATACCAGTTCCACCATCTGCAACGGTGAGATTTGAAGCTAGGTCCCTAGGATGTTAGCTGGGTCTTTGGATGAGCAATCCAGTGACAATACCACTAGGCCATTGCCTCACCTTAGTCTGCCACTAGAGTCCTGGCATCTGCAGGATTTCATTTGCATACTTGTGACAAATTCTCTTTAAAATTATCAGCAACCTCAGATCGGACAGGGCACAGTTTAAGGATGTCAGGTAGGCCAGGTAGGTGAGCAGAAATGTCACTCAGAAATTGGTGGGCCTGTGAAATTCGTTGCCACAGCAAGCGTTTGATGTCAAAACATTGAAAGTTTTCAAGAAGGCATTAGTTATATTTCTTAGGGAAAAAGGCAAAAGCATGAACATTGTACTATGCTGGTAATCAGCCATGACTATACTGAATTGTGGAGCCAACTCCTGATTTCCTATTTTCTGTTTCCAGGCCTCTATGAAGGCATGGGACTAATGCTGACAAATGAAGGTCATGAAAGAGGAAGGCGAGAGGATAATCTAAAGGGCTTCAGAATTATGAAGGGACTTGACACAGTAGTCATCCAGAAGCTGGGCTACATTATACGTGCCCCTGCCGGGCGTATTTCCATCAAATAATGCAATAGACCTCATATAGTGTGGAAACAGAACATTCAGCTCATCGAGTTCACACTGACCCTTCAAAGAGCACCCTAACAGACCTATCAATCTGAACCTGCATTTCCCATAGCTGATCCATCTAGCCTGCACATCCCTGGACACTACCATAAGCAATCCACCTGACCTGCACATCTTTGGTTTAGGTGAGGAAATCGGAGCACCTGGTGGAAACCCACGCAGACACAGGGAGAACGTGCAAACTCTGCACAGACTGTCGGCCAAGTCTAGACTGCCCAGGCACTGTGAGGCAGCAGTGCTAACCACTGAGCCACCATGCCGCCATTGGGTTGGAAGGGCACATAAAATGGGGCAAGTGTCCATTTTATCACATTCCTTCATCGCCATAGTATGAAGTGTGCACTGGGTACCGAAATTGGAAGCTTGCCCAATACCTAATAATGAATAATTAAGAATCAATTGACTGTGATAATACATTGCTCATTCCATAATAAAGTTGATGTTTGCCACCCACCTTTTTTTCAGCTTTCAAAAGGACAGAAAGGCAGTATTATCTTCATTGCTAATATATAAGGCAGCCATCAGAGATATCTTCTGGAGAACGTGTTAAGAGATTTTAATGCACATCTTCAGAGAAGGTGGGATGTGATCCCAAACCTTAGGGCCCTGATGTAGAGACACAAACATTACACTGCAACAGCCCTATTATCATCATTGCTAACATAGCAAGACGACTGGCGAGCTATAAAGGAGTGGCATATGCCCGTGGTCTTTGGGCACCTGATTGGGATGGCATGGGCAGATCAGGGAACATCCTTGTGTGTCCTCTCCTGGGACTGGCTGGGCTGGCTATAAACATGGGCAGAGGGATCATCTGTGCTGACTGCTGCTCCCAGGTGTCATCAGAGACAGAGAACACAGTGTCCATCAACCCTCTCGATGCCCTTAGAGAGAAGTGGGCACTGCAGAGGCTACAATGCTTTAGTTGCACTTCCAAGTCAATTTTAATTTAGCCCCACCACCACTCTCCACTATCTATCCCTCTCCTTGACAGATCGCATTGCCCTCAATGGGCTTACCGGGTAAATTAATCAATTGGAAAGAGACAATTTTCTGCTGGTGGCTCACAGATGGTATTGAGATGGGAAAGAAAACTAAGTTCAGCTGCGTGCAACAACACTTCTGGATGAAAGCAGAACTGAATAAAATAAATAAATTAAAGAGGGACAAAGGGGCTCTTATGGTGCAGTGATAGTGTGCCTAGAGGTCCTGGATTCAAGTCCCACCTATGCAATCAGTGTGTAATAACATCTCTGAATATTTGATGAAAAGACAGACTAACAGGTGGGTCCTTGTGTTGCTGTGGTAGTGTCCCTCCTGCTGAGCCAGGAGGTCAAATTTCCAGTCCCTCCTCCCACCCCTCCTCCCCCCCCCCCCCCAGAGGTGTGTAAATAACATCCCTGAGTAGGCTGGTTAAGGAACTATCTCCCCTGAGGAACTCCTGCAGACATGTTCTGGAGTTGAGATGCCTGACCCCTAACAATCACTACCCATCTTCCTTACGAGGAGATGGTGGGCACAGCAGTAATGCTACTGGCCTAGTTACCCAGAGCTACAGGCTGATGCCCAAGAGAACCCAGGTTCATATCCCACTGTGGAAGATGGTGACATTTGGATTCAATTACACAACAAAATAATTCTAGCAGTGGGACTAGTATGTGGAAGAAGTCCTTTTCAGATTGGAGATGAAACCAATTACAAATGAGAGCATGATTTCTGCTAGCTTTTATTGTGAATTGAAGGAAAAATGCAGAATTGGGTTGTGTCTTTACCAAGAAAGAGCAAGGCATGGCCCAAGTGTTGTTGCTTCCTGTTAAAGATCAGATACAAAGAATTGTTGGAGTTGGGGGCTCAATAATTAGATATTGAGAAATGTTGAAACATCTATCATGAACAAAATGCATGAGAAAGGAGGTCTACGAATTGCATGTGAGGCATTGTCACTGTTTTCACTTGAGACACTAATCGTGAACCATACCTCTCCTCTGCAGTGCTGCCCGTCCAAA
The DNA here is from genome assembly GCF_004010195.1 of Chiloscyllium plagiosum. Classification (NCBI taxonomy): domain Eukaryota; kingdom Metazoa; phylum Chordata; class Chondrichthyes; order Orectolobiformes; family Hemiscylliidae; genus Chiloscyllium; species Chiloscyllium plagiosum. Next base: position 9,427,887 of record NC_057746.1, on the reverse strand, counting down.
TTCAAGGTATATCTGCAGCCATTTCACACAGTCCTTTTCCAACAGAGTCTTGAAGTATTTATTCATGAAGGTGTGGAGATTCAACCGGTCTGCTAACGCCTGGAACTCTGGATTGAATGCGATCCAACTCATTGCATCCTTATCGAAAACAAATGCATCTTGCCCATTGTACCCCAGCTTTATAAACCCATCGGTGGAATTATCACTGTGCAATTCACAGCCACACATTCCCTGGACGAAGAACAGGCCTGGAGAGAATATCATTCAAATCAATTCGCAATGTGAAAAAGGTTCTGCAAGCTGGATGCAATCACAGCTTATATTGCTGCAGCCATTTTAACACTTCAGGAGCATCATTTATTGAGATTTTCCAACCTAAACTCCACAGGGGATGTTGGGGACACATTTTGTAAAGAAGTCAGTTTCCAGCGATGTCTCAAAGGAGGGGATAGAGGTGAAGATTGGCCAAGGTGGACAGCTTCATGCAAGTAATTCCAGAGAAGTTACTTCCTCTGGTGGGACACTCAAGGGTAAGGGGTGTCAGATCAAAATTCGAACCAGGTCACCAAGGACTGAAACCAGAATGCAGTTTCTCATGAAAAGGATGCATCCGAGGGTGAAGCTCTCTCTTTCTCTTCATTGAGATTCTCTCTGTTAAATCCAATTAGGGTTTAGAAGCTGAAGTCCATAACAATTGGGAAATGACGAGTAGGTGTACATTATAATAGATAAATACAAGAAGAAGGAAGGAATCAGTGGGTCTGTTGATAAGGGGTGAGGTGAAGTTGGTTTGGAGCAAACTAACCTGAAACATAAATGTTAACTGAAACACAAATTGCTTCTCCTAATTGGAGGTCATTTGGATATTCGAACGCTGAGACTGAAATAATTATGTTCAGTCAGGGTCGAGAGTGTGGTGCTGGAAAAGCACAGCAAGTCAGGTGGCATCTGAAGAGCAGGAGAATTGACATTGCGGGCATAAGCCCTTCATCAGGAATGAGTAAGGGTATCAAACAATAGGAAGTGAAGTCAAGAGTGTCAAGAGCAAGTGGTGGACCTACTCAAGTGGTGGATTAGGTTTGAAAGGCTGGAAGGTCTTATTCAGCTCTTACATTCCAAAACAGATGTCAATTGAGATTGCATTCACATGGTTTACCACCTTCTCACAGGCAATAATGGATGGACAAGGATGGGCAATAAATACTGATAGCGCCAATATCCATCCCAAAAACAAGTTTTAAAAAATGTTCTGTGGTACTGGACTCTTATCATAGCTGGAAGTGATTTAGTATTTACAACAATGAAACAGGTTGTTTGGTCCAACAGATCTACGAGTTAGGTACATCTGACCACAAAGTATTATTGATCTCTAAGTCAACCTGATGCACTGTTCGGCGATTGTGAATTGCTGTATTAGAAAAGGAAATGGCATATCTCAAAGGTTAGCAGTGCCCAGTGATATATGAACCATTGTGGTCTCCTGCAACACCCGCAAATCTTGGCAAGGTTTTTTTGTGACCATTGCATAAATCTCAAATGACATTAAGCTGGTGCTACCACCACACCAAAGTGGTATGTCAGCCTGGCAGCATTGTGAGCACTGCGTCATCAGCGGGTTAGTTTTTCAAGTTATTGCTCAATGGAAGATCAGCAATGAGGGAGTGCCACACTGTCAGAGGGTCAGTACTGAGGGAGTACCGCACTGTCAGAGGGTCAGTACTGAGGGGATACCGCACTGTCAGAGGATCAGTAGTGAGGGAATACCGCACTGTCAGACAATCAGTACTGAGGGAATGCTGCACTATCAGAGGGCCAGTACTGAGGGAGTACTGCACTGTCAGAGGGTCAGGACTGAGGGATTACCGCACGGTCAGAGGGTCAGTACTGAGGGATGACCGCACTGTCAGAGGGTCAGTACTGAGGGAATGCTGCACTGTCAGAGTGTCAGTACTGAGGGAGTGCCGCACTGTCAGAGGGTCAGTACTGAGGGAGTGTTGCACTGTCAGAGGGTCAGTACTGAGGGATGCTGCACTGTCACAGGGTCAGTACTGAGGGAGTACCGCACTGTTAGGGGGTCAGTACTGAGGGAGTGCTGCACTGTCACAGGGTCAGTATTGAATGAGTGTTGCACTGTCAGAGGGTCAGTACTGAGGGAGTACCGCACTGTCAGAGGGTCAGTACTGAGGGAGTGCTGCACTGTCAGGGGGCCAGTACTGAGGGATTGCCGCACTGTCAGGGGGTCAGTAATGAGGGAGTGCCGCACTGTCAGAGGGTCAGTACTGAGGGAGTGCTGTACTGTGAACTGAACGATACTCGGGAAAGGTGCAACTTCAGAACAACAGTAAAGTACTGCATGAGTGTTGCATGTTTTGACATGGAGTACTGAAGATTGCTTCACTGTCTGAAGGTCAGTACTGTGTGTGTTGCTTTGTCAGAAACGCCATCATTTTGATTACTTAAATCAAGGTTCTCTCTGCTCACACAAGCGACCAGAAATTCTGCCAGTTTCATTTCTCCCTCAACACACGCAAGTAGAAGCAAGTGAACCACTTCATTGATTTTGCTGTGCACTAATGCCTTCTGTATTACAGAAAGTGACAACATCCAGCTAATTCCACGTCAGGTATCAAGTGTGTAACAGTTCAGGATATTACTATGATACTGTCTCAATACAATGTTATTTCGCCATTGTTGTGAAAACACCTACCAGAACCTCCGCGGTGTTGTTGGTAAAATATCTCAATGTTCCCTTTGACGAGACCATGTAATCCTGCCATGGTGATAGTCATCATAGTCCAGTGATCCTTTGGGAAGGACTGTGCCATCCATTGCTGTCTGGGTACACACCACTCCAGGGTGCTGTCGAAATAGACTATGTGGTGGTCATCTAGCATCGCCACCAAACTGTACTCAGGCAGCTCAGCCTGGCCAAGGCTCAGCACATAGTAAAATGTGAGGATGTGAAAATCTGAAGGATCACAGAGAGGAAACACCATTGTTTGTAAAAGAACTGGCTGTGAGTATGCCACAGATTAATGTTCAACTTGAACATAAAGAATAAAAGCAGGAATAAGCCAGATTCCCCCTCAGACTGCTTGCTAATCAATAACATCATGGATCATATTCTCCCTTGATCTAATTTTCCACTGGATCCCCATCTCGTGTGATTTCCTTCAACCTACTCCACAGTATTTGATTAGATTCGATTCCCTGCAGTGTGGAAACAGGACCTTCAGCCCAACAAGTCCACACCGACCCTCCAAAGAGCAACCCATCTAGACCCATTCCCCTACATTTACCCCCGACTAATGCACCTACCACTAAGGGGTATTTAGCATGGCCAATTCACCTAACCTGTGCATCTTTGGACTGTGGGAGGAAACCCATGCAGACACGGGGAGAATGTGCAAACTCCACACAGACAGTCGCCCTCTTACAAAGATTTCCAAAGAGCATGGTTTGAAAACTTGATCATTCTGAACCTTGCACGTCAAGGAGGATAGCAAGGTTGTGATTGAAAGGCTGTGGTAGATTTTTGCCCAGGTCATTCCTGAGCATAGAGGCTGGAGCAGTGAAGGTGGACGGATTATTTTCAGTGAGACAGAGAAGGTTGAGAGGATCTGCTCGAAATGTGTGAACTATCAATGTGTTGGTATAGGAAATGAACTCCTCTCAATGCTTGCTGAATCAGTAACCAGAGTGTCGAAACTAATCAGCATCTTCAAAGAGAACAAAGGGTTGGATTTGGAGCATTTACATTAAAACAGAGCAATATGGAAGCCAGGATTTCCTGCCTTCTCTTGCAATGGAAACCGGACATCCATGTCAGAAAATTCTAAATGTATGATTCTCCTCCCATAGATGAAGCTAGTTGATGTTATTATTTGACCAGTCGGATCCCAGTCCATGTTATGGCTTGATAGATCATATTTTTGCTTCATTTTTGGGTAACTGCAGTGGTCTCTCATAAAGACAGAAACATGAAATGTTGCATAATTTGTTGTAGCAATAGAATGGAGGTTTATTAAGCTAAAGAAATGAAAGCAAAATGGAATAAGCCAACTAATCTATTTACTTATAAAACAAATTGAGCCTTTTAAACACACAGTAAAAGAATTACCCCATTAATCCTAAGACACTCCTAAATTTCAAAAAAACAGTTACCTTGTAGAACAGCAACCGTGGTACAGTTCTCATAAAAGACGCCCTTCTCCTAACACTTCAATAGATTTAAGGTAACTAACATAACTCCTCGATTAAAAACATTGATAGCTTCTCCCTGGAGCTAACATACACTGAAATGTAGTCAAGTCGCCTCTTCATTTTTAGGATTATCACTAACTCACTGCTTGTATCGTAATCTGGTTTCATCATACTCTCCCCTTTTGAAGGAACACTGCTTTTTGTAACCATCTCTATCTAACGACTTTATCAAACTTCCCCATTCAAACTAAAATTGAGACCGAAAATCTCCCTCGAAGTTAGGTTTCTGATCACCTGAAAACAAAAACAAAATCCATATATTTCAAACTTAAGTTTTGAGGTACAATTGCCCATCCAAAGATGTGCGGGTCAGATGAATTGGCCATGCTAAGTTGCCCATAGTGTTTGGTGCTTTAGTCAGAGGTAAATATAGGATAGTGGAATGGGTCTGGGTGGGTTACTCTTTGGAGGGTCGATAGGGACTTGTTGGGCCGAAGAGCTTGTTTCCCTACTGTAGGGAATTTAATCTAATCTAATCTGCCCAATTTAATAGATTATAAGCTTCTAAAGTAAACAGAAAGCACTTAGGCTACCAATGGAGTTCACAACATGGCTCCAGAAATGTAAGTTAATTAATAACTTCAGACACAGAAAAAAGAGAGGTTACTAACTAAAAATGTAGAGCCCAAATTTAAAATAAATTATGTCAAAATATGTACATATAAGTCAGACAGTTAAGATATCACTCTGACATTGTCCAATATAGGCCAATTTATTAAAAATATGCTTTAAGATAAGTTAACTTTGACAGTGCTTGAGGGATCATCAGTTCAGCACCTAATTCTCCGTATAAGCAGAAACACAAGTTCGTTTTGGCCTTGACTCATTCAGAGATTGCAATAAACTACAGTATTTGCTCAGACATGAAAAAAAGATCTTGGGCTGAAGCAACAGATTAGGCAGTTCCAAAGTTCATTGTGTTTCTGTGAGCAGGAGAATGAAGCAAAGGACAATATTAGAATCTGCACCAACATCAGTGTCGTCCTGCTAATGTAGAAGGAGGAGGTTCAGAAGTAATTCACATTTGCATTGGACCTCACCCAACCTCAAGACATCCTGAAAGGCCCCACAGCCATTGAAATAGTCTGCTGTCTAATCACTGGTGTCTTGTGGAAAACTTCATTTCTTTTGTGAAGTGATTTGACTCCAGAGTTCAGAACTTTGAAATATGAGACTGACTTGTACAGATTAGAATAAGTTTCCCTTCAATAGTGAAGAGTGTGGGGTTCCGAAATCTTAATGATTAAGAATTTGATAGGTTGGATCGATGAAATGAATAGTGGCGGACAATAAATGTCGCATTTTTTTTTCCAGTGAGGCCCACGTTTAATGATCAAATATCAAGAAATTTTCTCTGGAGAGTGAGCCCTGAATGAGGCACCAATGATGTTAGAAAGCACTTCATGCCGAGGAGACTAGAAATCTGCAACTCATTCCCTGCAAAAACAATTGAAGCTGGAGGGCCACTGACATGTTTGGGAACAGATTGCAAGAATTCTGCTATGCGAGGAGTTTACATGAAAATGGAAGCAGGAGTAGGCCATTTGAATTTTGAAGCCTGTGCTGCATTCAATATGATTATGGCTGATCATCCAACTCAGTTCCTTCTTTCCACTTCTTTCCCATACCCTTTGATCCCTTACACCTGAAGAAATATATCTAGCTCCTTCTTAAAAACATTCAATACTTTGGTCTCCAGCACCTTCTGCAGCAGAAAATTCCAAAAGCTCACCACTCTCTGGATGAAAACATTTCTCCTCATCTCAGTTCTAATCCCTTATCTCTAGACTGTGACGCCTCGGTCTGTACTGCCCAGTCATTAGGAACATTCCTGCATTTGCCCTGTCTGGTTCTATTAGAATTTTGTAGCTTTCTAAGAGATCTCCCTCAGTCTTCTAAACTTCAGTGAATGTAGTCCTTTCCAATCCAATCTCTCTTAATATATCAGTCCTGCCATCCTGGGAATCAGACTGGTAAATCTCCTGTTACATTCCCACCAGAGCCAGAATATCCTTCCTCAGATAAGGAAACAGAAAACTACTCATAATACTCTTCAGGTGTGGTCTCACCAACCCTGTACAATTGCAGAAAGGCATCACTGCTCCTGTATATTCTCGCTATGAAGGCCGACATACTAGTTGCCTTCTTTACTGCCTGATGTGCCTCTTTGAGAGCTATGGGACCAAGGTGACTACACACAGTTAAGATCTGCTAAACTATAATTGAGTGGTGTAACAGGCTCAAGGGAGACAGGTTTTTACTGCATGCAACAGGTCACATTAATACACCATTCTTTGTGTATGCAGAGATACAGAAAGGAAACCACAAAAGGACAATCACACACAAGAAGATCCAAGAATTTTTTTTCCAGAAGGAAGGAAGACTTAGGGCAGATGCATTGATAAAGGGCAGGGACATGACAGACTGAAGGAATAACCACTAGGACATAGTTAATAGAGATGGGTGGGTAAGCATAACACAGAGTAGGAGCAGAGAAAATAGTAAGTAGGGACATGAGACTGGAGAGATGGCAAGGACAGAGGCCTGTGCGGGCTTGAAAAGGAGAGCAAAATCAGTCCTTAAATCAGTTCTAAGGAAGTGGTGAATTTTGGGAAGGATTGGGGTGTTGCGGAGGAGGAAGAACACCATTTCCCACAATATATGCAAATATCCAGTCAACATAAGCCTACCCTCTCCAATCTATCCTCATTGGACAAGCCACTCATTCAAGGTATCAATGTAGTAAAACACCTCTCCAATGTATTTACATCCTTCCTTAAGTAAACAGCGCACAGTATTTGAGATACGGTCTCACCAAAAAGCTTTGTATACCTGAAGCAGAGCATTTATATTTAATTTATTTTGTAATCATGAATAGTCTGCATTAACCTGCCTGATTAGGTGCTGTACTTGTATATTAACTTTCTGTGAGTCATACATAAGAACATTGAGATCACTCCATGCCTCAGAATTCTGTAGTTGCTCTCTGCTTTAGTGATACCCTGCTTTCTTATTCTTCCTGCCAAAGTGAACAATTTCGTATTTTCCGATGATATACTCCTTCTTCCAGATTTGTACCTGCTCACTCAAACTATTTGTAACTGTCTGCAATCTCCTTGGGCTGAATCTTATTTGAAATTGGCTAAGTGTCATTTTAGGTAGACACTCCAAGAGCTGAGTAGGTTTTGATTTTGATTTGGTTTATTATTTTCAAACATATGCAGTGAAAATATTGCTTTGTGAGTGATACAGCTATTGTCCCAAACTCACATCATTAACTCTGCACCATATCCTTATGGCACCCAACTCATTCTATGCTCCCACTCACCATAAGCCGAAGTATTTGCCACTGCCAGGATATCTCGGGGTCCATGACATTTAACATCTTTGTAGCCTAGCTTTGCAACTGGTCAATGGCTGACAGTCTAGGGTATCTCCTTTACCTTGCACGTAGCAAGGCACTGCGAACACTTCATTGCACATTTGGGCAGCACGGTGGCACAGTGGTTAGCACTGTTGCCTCACAGCACCAGAGACCTGGGTTCAATACCCGCCTCAGGTAACTGTCTGTGTGAAGTTTGCACATTCTCCCCATATCTGCGTGGGTTTGCTCTGGTTTCCTCCTACAGTCCAAAAATGTGCCGGTTAAGTGAATTGGCTATGCTCAATTTCCCGTAGTGTTAGACGAAGGGCTAAATATAGGGGAATGGGTCTGGGTGGGTTGCTCTTCAGAGGGTCGGTGTGGACTTGTTGGGCTGAAGGGCCTGTTTCCATACTGTAAGTAATTGATGTTTAAATATCCAAATGCTTATATTTCCAAATTCCTCCCTTCGCCAAGCTTGCCCACTTGCGTCCAATCCCCAGTATTGAGTTGTCCCACTTTCCAAGTGTTCCCTTCATTTTCATTCCATTGACCTCAAGGACTGACAGTGGCCTACTGCCCTTGTCAATGTGGAGGAACAGCCCCAAATGATGATTGACCTGACTCTGACTAATCTCTGATAAACTCCCCAGCTGCCTTCCAATGAATCCCCTGACATCCACCTGCGGACTGCCCATTATTTCCTCTCTGAACTATGGCGAGACAGACCCCCTGATCCTGACTGCCGCAAACAGATGGCTGACCATGCCCAAGCCTCTGAGCTGTGAGCAGACAGCTCCCAGCACCAACTTTGACATGTCTGAGGACTACTCCCTTTAAACTTTGAGGCACAGCCATTTGATTCAAGCACTCGGAGTAAGTTTGCTGTGAAATCTGCTGCTGTATGCTGTAGCTGTGAAACTGACATAGCACAGTGCTGTGCAGTAACATGTATACCCCATATCTCAGATGAGACATAGGAGCAGAACTGGGCCATTCAAAGGTGCTGTTACAATGTGAAATGCAATAATGCAAGGCAAGGCATCAAAGTAGACACAAAATCAATGAGTACTCAGAGAACAACTGAGCAAACCCCAAGATGCAGCCCGGTCCAGTCCATGTGCTGGGTGCTATCCCTGCACCCAATGTGTCCTTGCAGTTACCTTCCAATTAAAGGTGCAAGACTAAAGTGCAGAGAAATTCTATTAGTGGATCAGAGATGGATCATGAGGGTGCAGTGAGGCTCATACAAGTTTGATATCAAATTCTGCAGATGGGGGTCCATGCACTTGATGCCTATCAAGTGTGTCCAAGACAGACATCCAGAGGAGTTAGCAGCTAGCTGGAGCTGCTAAAAAACGGTTCTGACTTTTGTGTTTGGAATTGTGCACCTCCTGTATGCCCCGCTCTGTCTTAGCATCCTATGATTTGCATGCCCTTGTTTGCTATGATCTGCTTGTACTGCTAGCAAAGCAAAACTTGTCACTGTACTTAGGGTGCATCTGACTGCATTAAATCAGATTAGTTAGAAATTAGTTAACATCATTCAGTTTCTGTCCATCAAATGGGAGAGTGGGAAACTGGGTAATATTGAAGTGAATTTAACTAATAGTGAGGTGGTAGTGAGTAGACCTCTCACCATTCAATCTTAAACACTTCGTTGGAAAGTGGAACCTGTTGCTCTTGATGTTGATATGCTGCTTGCTGGCCATCTGCTGCAATTTCCCCTACTTCCCTGCATCGTTCAGGGGCTGGGAAGAGTCTGCTCCTTGTGCTTTCTTCACAGCATTCTTTCTTACTTAGCTTTGTGTCACTTGAAAATTGAGCTACCGTGCCTGCATTCCCCTCATCTATGTCAAAAGGGAACAGTCAAAGCTCCAGCACAGAGCCTCATGGGACACCATCGGTCACCTCCTGCAAAACAAACAATGACCCATTTATGCATTCCGTTTCTGCATTGTCACATCATCACTCATGTTTGTGGCAGATCTCCTCCACCCTCACCACCAGAAGCAGCAAATTGGTAGGAAGCAAAATGTGGAATGGAAAATGGAAGGAGCAGCCCCTCAATTCCAGATTCAGGCTCATCTTCGACTTTGACATCATTTGCCCAAGATTATCTCATATCCTTTGATGTCAAGAATATCTAGAAACCTGTTGACTTCTGCCTTCAACATAGTCAATGACTATCTTCCCGAGAACCGGCGAAGGTCAGAGCCAAAGGAATAACGTTCACTCATAAAAAGAACTCACTGCACTTTAGCTGCTGCTGAAATGCAAGCCAACCTTGCCCCTCCCTTCAGCCGAAATGGCCCATCCCTCTACTTCCACCATCTCCCACCCCCCCCCCTCCCTTTCCTGCCACCCCCACTTCAATGCCACAATTGTGGGTTGGTTTCACTTCTGTTCCTCAGTTCAGGTTCAGATGCTGACCTTGACCTTGGCATGAGTAAAACATTCCTTAAAACATCACCCAAGTGTGGTGCAGAGTTCCTTTCCCTGACCTTGCCATTTTACATTTTCTCTCCGTTTCCTTCATAATGTCATTCCTCCCTTTAAATTCCATTAGCATTCCCAATTATTCTCCCCTCCCCTCACCTTCACTTCTTTTCATTCGAATTCCAAGTTACAGCTCTAAGACTTCATTGACAATAGATATATCTCCACAAACAGCTGCCCGGATCCTGAGCTTAGCAAACGAATCTTTATCACAACTTCTGGCAGCAATTCTCTTACTCCTGGTACAGAGAGGACCCTTGCCCTGGATCATTCACACACCCAGGACAATGAAACATTCAAAGCCTGAACAGACTCTCAATGCTATATTTTGACGCTGAAATCTTGGGGTAACTTTCAATTCTATCCACATATGTCAGCTGTTTGAACTGCTTACCTGAGGAGACTATGAACACACAGTAAACGTGCAGTAAAGTAACAAGCAGCATGTTGTAAAGACCCACTGTTTAACCAGCAGAGAAGCTCCTGCTACAGTAACATAATCTGGCGTGCAATTGAATACCACGCTGTGCTGATGCTAGCTATTGACGCTCATTTGCAGCAGGTCTGATAACTGGATCCAGTCGGACTGAAAAGATTATTCTGGTCACTAGTTACCAGGGAGTGGAGACTGTTTTTTGCAGCAGGGGTACACTTTACTACTAACCATTCTTTCAATGAGGGAAATTGGGGAACCGTTTTGTGCACAGCAAGCTTCCACAAACAGCCATGCGAAAAGACCCGAGGTCATCTGCTTTGGTGACACAAGCTGCGAATTAAGAGCAGAGTGGCAAAAGTGGGCTAGTGTTAGATGATTAGATTAGATTAGATTACTTACAGTGTGGAAACAGGCCCTTCGGCCCAACAAGTCCACACCGACCCGCCGAAGCGTAACCCACCCAGACCCATTACCCCTTCATCTAACACTACGGGCAATTTAGCATGGCCAATTTGCCTAACCTGCACATTTTTTGGATTGTGGGAGGAAACCGGAGCACCCGGAGGAAACCCACGCAGACACGGGGAGAACGTGCAAACTCCACACAGTCAGTCGCCTGAGGCGGGAATTGAACCCGGGTCTCTGGCGCTGTGAGGCAACAGTGCTAACCACTGTGCCACCGTGCCGCCCACGAGTCGTGCACCACAGCAGCAGGCTCAGTAGCTAATGAGGTGGGATTTGATAATTGAATCAGGAGACTCGTTAGGCCTTTCGGAGAGAATGGGTGGCACGATGGCTCAGTGGTTAGCACTACTGCCTCACAGCACCAAGGACCCAGTATCGATTCCAGCCTTTGGTGGCTGTCTGTGCAGAGTTTGCACACAGTATCTGCGTGGGTCCCCTCTGGGTGCTCCGATTTCCTCTCACAGTCCAAAGATGTGCAGGTCAGATGAATTGGCCATTCAAATTGCCCATAGTGTTAGCTGCATTAGTCAAAGGGGAAATGGGTCTGGGTGAGTTACTCTTCGGAGAGTCGATGTGGACTTGTTGGGCTGAAGGGCCTGTTTCCACATTGTAGGGAATCTAATCTAATCTAATCAGAACTCCTCCTTGAAATTCGATGAAACTGACTCTGAGCAACAAGCCAAAGATTCAGCCGAATGTTTCTGGTAACTGGCCTTTCATGAGATCTGGAAGATACTGCATGAAATACCTCATAAGCAAGTGCAGAAATAGGGAAAGCAAGCAGGACTGGAAAGAAGGGGGGGGTTATGTTGAATGGTGACAGAATCTTCCCTGCCCCTGAGTGAGGTGGGCATAGGCAAGTCAGTTTAGAACGTATGGTGAAAATTGAAAAAAACAAGATCCTCAATGTTGGAAAAATCAAAGTCCCATCTTCCACACAAGGTTTTAATGTCTCAGTGAGAGTCAGGCTGGTTAGCAGCAAGAGGCCTGTTCTCATGTATTAATGTCTGATTATTACTTAATCTTGCCTTGTTTAAAATTGCGAGTTTCCCAGGTCATATGGAGAAACTAGGTGGTGACAGTTTGAAAAATGGAAAGCTGAATAGGTATTTGGTGGCTGCAGCTCTCCAACATCTTCTCCAAGCCTCCATCATGGTCAACAATAACCCAGCGCAGACTCCATGCCCAGTGACCACCTGCACCTATCATCTTCAGCCATTGGCAAAACAGCAGCTTCATCCCCTCACCATAACACGTATTTACAAAACAGTCCAGCACTTTGGAGCTCACTGGCATCTTGACATTGCAGTCATTGACATTGTCAGGAACAGGGGATCGGCTCTGAGCTCTGAGCTTGTTTTTGTAACACTCCCTCACCTTGTGCTTACTTGGACACTCACAGCATATATTCTCTACCTTGCTTTGGCTCACATTTTATAATGGTCAAACAGCCAGGTGGCTTGTCATGTTCGGCAGCAATGAACAGTCAAGTGGGCCTATTGTCAGTCAGGGTCATCAGACAAGAAAGGTTGTGAGGTGGCCTGAGTGAGTGACTAGAAAGTGCAGAGTGAAGCAATGGTTAATAGTTTGGGGGAAACAGGATGAAAGCAGTTGAAGGAAGATAATGCATGCAATACTGAGAGTGATAGACCATCAGCTTTGGTGGAAGGTGAGTATAATGGCAGGGTTGGAATTTACATGATGTACCAAAGAGGAGATGGGGACATTTACTGTTGAGGAATAAAGAAGATCCCTAAGCTTCTTGCAACACTTCTGCACATTCCTGCAAATCGAGAACACCGCAATGACTCAAGTGGTTGCTGAAGAGCAGACAGGCAGAGTTTGACAAAGGGTACAGCCAGAAATAAACATACTGCCAGTGCTGTGAATGCCAGAATGTCCCAGCATCAGCGAATGTTTCACTGGATCGTATAAGATCGTCCCTGTGAATTCATGGTGTACACTTAATGAGGTGAGCAAAGTAAAAATGGGAGAGAAAACATGCTGGGAATCACAGAATGCAAGTCTTCATGAACCTCCCTGAAATTGATACTTAGCTGATTTCTGGGGCAAATGTAGTCTAGTAAAATAAGAACCGGGACAAAAGCTGATTCCAGAAAACAGGGATATCATAGAATCCATATAGTGTAGAAACAGGCCATTTGGTCCAACTGACCCTCCAAAGATTAACCCACCCAGACCCTCCCACTTTACATTTACCCCCTGATTAATGCACCGAACCTACACATCCCTGAACACTATAGACAATTTAGCATGGCCAATTCACCTAACCTGCACATCTTTGGATTGTGGGAGGAAACCGGAGCACCCAGAGAACACCCACACAGACACGGGGAAAATTTGCAAACTCCACACAGACAGTTGCCTGAGGTTGGAATTGAACCCAGGTGCTGTGAGGCAGCAGTGGGATAGGAGGAGAGAGTATAATAGTAAGTTTTTTGGGATCTATGGAAAGAGAGTGGAGCAATGGGATTTATTTGGGGTTCTTATAGGTCGATGAGGAGAGAGTAGAGCAGTGGGATTAGCTTGGAATTGACTCAAGGTAATGGGGAGAACGCAGGACTATCACAGAAACATGGGAATTGGGTCGAACATTGGGATGGTTTTGATGTATGTACCGCTCAAATTTTATGTTCAGATATCTAAGGGTACAGGTTAAATTGTGTCTGTCTCAAACTTGTCATTTTTCTAAACTCACAGGGAGATTTGAAAATCAGGTATATCTGAATAAAACCCTCTTTCTAATTTATTTCTTGCTTCTACAGATGAGCACACCATGGTACTCTTGTGTGATTCATCACCATTCTGTAATTTTTGTCACATCTGGAGATCCAGTTGAGAAAGCTGTATGACCAGATTAACTGACCACTTTCGAGGCAACAATATCTACGCACAAACCTGTCATAGAATCACTTTCATCTCTTCTGTGTGACTATTTATGACTTCAATGGGACACAGAGAGAAAGAAGGTAGAGGCTAATTTTTTCTTCAATTCTGCACTAAACTACACATTTCATCCACCTTCCTTCTCACTGTCCAGTGAGGGAACCCATAGTTTTGTCTCTTCTCAACCATGACAACTGTCACCTCAATTGTTTTGCTTGTTGCTCATTTTAACCCTCAGTACTCTTGATACATTTTTTCTATCCCTCCAAGTTGCATTTTTACAGCTTATAACCATGCTAAGGTCTCTTTTATTTTGACCTGAACTATCATCAATAACTGTGACTTACTGCACTTTAGTGGTTACTTATCTTCACCCTTGAGTGAGTCATCAGAACTGAAACCCACATCCGCCCTCTGCAGATATGTTCATGTTTCAACTATCATGGCTCTTTAACACTTTCCTCTTCAGAAAACCTGCCAGAAATCCAAATTTATTCAATACAGCTCATAAGCATTATAGTATTTCAAACCAAATAATAATGTGTAGATCATAACAAAAATACATTTAACTCAATGAATTTATGAGACTAGTACTGTTCACATTTGGGTATAATGAAAATATTATCGAGGGGATGGAGAGGGAGTAGAGGCTACAATAATATTGCACAAGCATACATAACAGGAAAGGATCAACAAGCTGGGTCTCTTTTGTGTCGAAAAGGCCACAGGGTGACCTAATAACACGCAATCATAGAGACATAGAGCCTTTTACAGCCCAGGAAATGGCTATTCAGACCATTATTTCCACAATGGTCATCAAACATCTTTCTAATCCCATTTCCTAGCAGTTGCTTCATGACCTTCTATGCTTTAGCTTTTCAAGTGCTCATCTAAATATTTCTTCAATATCTTGTTGATTCCCACCTCCATCACTCTTTTAGGCAGTGAGTTCAAGATACCCACAATGTTCCAGCTGAAAAACATATTGCTTCAAATCTCCTCTAACTTTCAGCTCCTTAGCTTACAACTGTGCACCATGGTTATTGGCCCCTCTACGAACAGGAATAATTTTCTCCTCATCTATGCTCCTGATTATTTGTACATCTCAACCCTGTCCCCAGTCAGCCTTCTGTGCTCTTAGCAATCTCAGCCTACCTAGTCTCTCATCATTGCTGCATCATTCCAGCTCAGGCAACACCCTGGTGAATCTCCCTCTCTTGTGCAACTATATCCATCCTATACTGCGGCAACCAGAACTGCACACAGTCCTCCAACTATGGATCAATGTCTTTTACAGCTGCATCATAATCTCCCTGCTCTTGTATTTAATGCAAGGCAAGTATCCTATATGTCTTCTTAACAGCCTTGGACATGCACTTGAAGGTCTCTTGAATCTTCTGAACTACCATAGTCCATTCTAACTATACTTCCTTGCTTTGGCAGTTCTCCCAAAATGCACCATCTCACACTTTTCAGGATTAAATCCCATTTGCCACTCTTCAGCCCATCTGACCATGTATTCTGTACCCTCAAGCATTCCTCCTCACTATTTACCACTGCACAAACTTACAGATCATATCTCCTCCCTTCATATCTAAACTATTAATGTAGATTACAAACAGCAAGGAACAGGCACTGAACCCTGTGGTATGCACTAGTCACAGGCTTCCAGTCACAAGAACCTTTTCCAGCTTTTACACTCCACATCCTGCCAATATGCCAATTCCAATTTACCAAATTGCCCTGGATCCCATGGACACTTACCTTCCTAACTAGTCTGCCATATAAAACTTTGTCAAAAATCTTACTAATGTCCACACAGACTTATAAACTGCACTACCCACATCTACACACCACGGAACCACCTCAAAAAAATTCAAATTTTTTAGGCATGTAGTCCCCCTTAAAGCTATGCTGACAATCCTTGATTGATCCTTGCCTCTGAAGTTAATTTTGTCCATCAGAAATGTTTCCAATTATACCCCCACCACACAAGTCATGTTGCGGCTGTACAGGACATTGGTTACGCCACTTTTGGAAGACTGCGTGCAATTCTGGTCTCCCTCCTGTAGAAATAATGTTGTGAAACTTGGAAGGGTTCATAAAAGAGTTACAAGGATGTTGTCAGGGTTGGAGGGTTTGAGCTATAAGGAAAGGCTGAATAGGCTGGGACTATTTTCCCTGAAGTGTCGGAGGCTGAGGGCTGACCTTGTAGAGGTTTATAAAATCAGTGGGGGGGGGGTATGGATAGGGTGAATAGTCAAGGTCTTTTCCCAGGGCTGGGGGAGTCCAAAACTAGAGAGCATAGGTTTAAGGTGAGAGAAGAATGATTTAAAAGAGACCTAAGGGGCAACTTTTTCATGCAGAGGGTGGAACATGAATGGAATGATTTTGCCAGAGGAAGTGGTGGAGTCTAGTAAAATTACAACATTTATAGGGGGGTATATGAATAGGAAGGGTTTAGAGGGATATGAGCCAGATGCTGGCATATGGGACTAGATTAATTTAGGAAATTTGGTTGGCATGGACAAGTTGAGTCGAAGTGTCTGTTTCCATGCAGGTCTATGACTCTGTGACTCTCTGTTAGACTCACTAGTCTGCATCTTCCTGGATTATGTAGACAGACCAACGAGGGGAGAGGCCATTTTGATTTGGTGCTCGGCAATGAGCCAGGACAGGTGTCAGATCTCGCGGTGGGAGAGCACTTTGGTGAAAGTGATCACAACTGCCTCACATTTAGCATAGCCTTGGAGAGTGAAAGGAGCAGTTACCAAGGGAAGATATTTAATTGGGGAAAAGGAAATTATGACACTATCAGACAGGATTTGGGAAGTACAGCCTGGGAGCATTTGTTCCACAGAAAGGGCACAGCAGACATGTGGAGACTGTTTAAGGGGCAGTTGTTGCGAGTGATGCACAAATTTGTTCTTCTGAGACAGGTAAGAAGGGGTAAGATTAAGGAATCTTGGATGACTAGAACAGAGGAGCATCTCGTCAAAAGGAAGAAGGCAGCTTATGTAAAGTGGAGGAAGCAAGGATCTAGCTCAGCTTTAGAGGATTACAGGCTTTCTAGAAAGGAGCTCAGAAATGGACTGAGGAGAGCCAGGAGAGGGCACGAAAAAGGCTTGGTAAGAAGGATTAGAGAGAACCCAAAGGCCTTTCAACTCATACGTGAGGAGTAAGAGAATGATCAGGGAGAAGGTAGGACCGATCAGGGATAGCGTAGGGAACTTGTGCGTGGAGTCTGAGCAGATAGGGGAATCCCAAAATGAGATTTTTGCTTCGGTTTTCACCAAGGAAAGGGGACTTGTTATAAATGAAAACTTAGAGGAGCTGGGATACAGTCTTGACCAGATCAAGATTGATGAAGTTGATGTGCTAGAACTTTCGGAAAACATTAAGATAGATAAGTCCCCGGGACCGGATCAGATTTATCCTAGGCTGCTCCGGGAAGCGAGGAAGGAGGTCGCTGGCGAGGATATTTGCCTCCTCACTCTCCACGGGAGCTGTACCGGAGGATTGGAAGGAGGCGAACGTTGTTCTTCTTTTCAAGAAGGGTAATAGGGAAATCCCTGACAATTACAGACCAGTCAGTCTTACATTTGTGGTCAGCAAAGTTTTGGAAAGAATTCTGAGGGATAGGATTTATGACTATTTGGCAAAGCTCTCATCAAAAGGAAGAAGGCAGCTTATGTAAAGTGGAGGAAGCAAGGATCTAGCTCAGCTTTAGAGGATTATAGGCTTTCTAGAAAGGAGCTCAGAAATGGACTGAGGAGATCCAGGAGAGGGCACGAAAAAGGCTTGGTAAGAAGGATTAGAGAGAACCCAAAGGCCTTTCAACTTATACATGAGGAGTAAGAGAATGATCAGGGAGAAGGTAGGGCCGATCAGGGATAGCGTAGGGAACTTGTGCGTGGAGTATGAGCAGATAGGGGAAACCCTAAATGAGTTTTTTGCTTCAGTTTTCACCAAGGAAAGGGAACTTGTTGTAAATGAAAACTTAGAGGAGCTGGGATACAGTCTTGACCAGATCAAGATTGATGAAGTTGATGTGCTAGAAATTTCAGAAAACATTAAGATAGATAAGTCCCCGGGACCAGATCAGATTTATCCAAGGCTGGTCCGGGAAGCGAGGAAGGAGGTTGCTAAGCAGCTGGCGAGGATATTTGCCTCCTCACTCTCCACGGGAGCTGTACCGGAGGATTGGAAGGAGGCGAATGTTGTTCCTCTTTTCAAGAAGGGTAATAGGGAAATCCCTGGCAATTACAGACCAGTCAGTCTTACATTTGTGGTCAGCAAAGTTTTGGAAAGAATTCTGAGGGATAGGATTTATGACTATTTGGCAAAGCATAGTGTGATTATAGGCAATCAGCATGGCTTTGTGAGGAACAGGTCATGCCTCACAAATCTTATTGAGTTCTTTGAGGAGGTGTCAAGACAGGATGATGACGGTCAAGCAGTGGATGTGGTGTATATGAACTTCTGCAAGGCATTTGATAGGGTTCCTCATGGTAGGCTCATTCATAAAGTCAGGAAGTATGGGATACAGGGAGATTTGGGTATCTGGATTCAGAATTGGTTGGCTGACAGAAGACAGAGAGTGGTTGTAGATGGAAAGTATTCTCCCTGAAAGACAGTGTTGAGTAGGTCCCGAGGGCTCTGTTCTTGGGCCTCTGTTCTTTGTAGTTTTTATAAATGACTTGGATGAGGAGTTTGAGGGGGTGGGTTGGTAAATTTGCAGATGATGAAAAGGTTGGAGGTGTGGAGGTGTCGTTGATAGTATCGAGGGCTACTGCAGGCTGCAGCGTGACATAGACAGGATGCAGAGCTGGGCTGAGAAATGGCAGATGGAGTTCAACCTGGATAAATGCGAAGTGATGCTGAATATAGAAGTAAAGACAGCATTCTTGGCAGTGTGGAGGAACAGAGGGATCTGGGTGTGCAAATACATAGATCCCTCAAAGTTGCCACCCAAGTGGATAGGGTTGTTAAAAAAAAGCATATAGTGTTTTGGCTTTCATTAACAGGGGATTGAGTTTAAGAGCCGCGAGGTTTTGTTGCAGCTCTACAAGTCCCTGGTGAGACCACACTTGGAATATTGTGTCCAGTTCTGGTCGCCCTACTATAGGAGAGATACAGAGGCTTTGGAGAGGGTGCAAAGGAGGTTTACCAGGATGCTGCCTGGACTGGAGGGCTTGCCTTATGAGAAAAGGTTGAATAAGCTCGGACTTTTCTCTGTGGAGAGAAGAAGGAAGAGAGGAGACCTGATCGAGGTGTACAAAATAATGAGAGGAATAGATAGAGTCAATAGCCAGAGACTTTTCCCCAGGGCAGGATTGACTGGTTAGAGGAGTCATAGTTTGAAGATATTAGGAGGAAGGTATAAAGGAGACGTTAGACGCAGGTTCTTTACGCAGAGAGTTGTGAATGCATGGAATGCATTGTCAGCTGTGGTGGTGGAAGCAGTGTCATTAGGGACGTTTAAGTGACTGTTGGACATGCACATGGATAGCAGGGAGTTAAGGGGTGCTTAGGTTACATTAGGATTAAACCTCGGCACAACATCGTGGGCCAAAAGGCCTGTCCTGTGCTGTACTTTTCTATGTTTTATCTATATTATCCCTACTACCCCTCTTGAATAATGGGACCACATTAGTTAATGATTTTTGAGAGTTTGTGATTACAGTTACTTCATATAGACAGTTGATGATTTGTAAGTAATTTTCTGACATTTATTGAATTTGTTAGGAAGCAGCATGGTAGATCTGATAAATTAGTTAAGTACATTTAAAAAGGACACAATGTGACAACTTGGGATTGTTTGCTGTTACCAGAGGACAAACGGGCTGAAATTGTGGAACGTGTTGGTCATGTTAAAGATACTTAGGTAGCATCCTGCTCTCAAGTGAAGATGGTAGGGAACTCTTCCCTGTGTCTTGCTTCTCTTTTTCAGGTCCATCTTCCATTTGGAGAAGACAGCTCTCTGTGGATTGCCTGATGAAGACCACCATGTTCCATGGAGACCACCAGATGAGAGCCTTCTGAAGTGATACCGGAGAGGCCAGTATCCTGTCACCAAGTCACGTTTTAGTTACACATGAAAAGTCCTTGACAGTGGTCCAGCTCCCTCAGAACCAGCTCTCAGTGTCAAAACGTCTGACACTCCTGCTTATATCTGTCAGCCAGGGCTCCCTTGCTGAACCAGATTAACAGCCCCAATCAGAGAATTCATATTCTATGAAGTCTACATGGCGGACCTCATTACAATCACTACATTCTCTGCTGCCCTGAGATCTTGGTTTACCCTGGTGCAAGTAATGTAAGCTATGTCAGTCAATTTTCTACATCCTTTTGGCAGCTACTCATGATGTTAGGTGACCATTGCCCCTTGTCCGTCTTCATCTGAGGGTTAGTTTACTTTCCGAGAGCAAAATCTTCTTATTTCTGATAAATGTTACACTCATAATCGAGTAAACAGGATTCAATAAATCGTTTGTTTATGCCTGTGGAAGGCAAGATACTACTGTCACACAGTTAGTGAGGTTTCACGCTGTACAGGAAATACCAATAATGGAATACTGAGTGACATAGGTTTAATAGGGATCCCAAATGCCAACATCTGCACTTCAGACTCCCTTCCAGGAGCCAGAGAGGATTTGAAATGCCAAAGCTCCTGAAAAGTCCTCCCAGCTCTCCCAGCCAGGGATATATCACATCTAGGCCTGGGATTTGTTCATTTTCAAACCTGCTAATACCTCCTCTCTCTCACAATGCTAATCTGTTCAGGTATATCACAGACCCTTCCTTGATTTCTATATCTGCATCATCTTTCCCTGCAGTGAATATAGAGCAAATTGTTGGTGGGGGGGGGGGTGGTGTTGAATTTGGGGGTTATGGATCTGTAGGTATATGGGGTGGGATGGGATGCAGACTGCAGCAGGACATGTCGTGAGGAGAGCTTGCAAGACCAAGGGTGGGTTTGTCAGGTCCCTGGGGCTTTTTGTATGGTCACATAATTGATTAGCATCAGTAAAGTAGGTTTATCACTAACCCACCTCCCTCTAGGTTGGTAACATTGTAAGTGATTGACACGCTGGTTTGGTTAAAAGTCTGCTGTCTGACAATGAACCATTCAGATTTAATTTGTTGCTGCACTGGAAACTCGGTGAACCTTTGGTTGTGCAAATGGCCCTCGCAGAGGCCGTTCTCTGGCACCAATGTCACTGCTGAACATTTGTGTCCCTTGGACGATTCTTCAAATCATGTCAGAGAAGATAGTTGCATTTCTAACAGAAGTGACCTTTTAACATTGTAACGAGACAGAATTGTGTGTGATCCTTCCATTCTCTAATGTATTTATTTGAACACAACAGGAAAATTTGAGTTCAGTCATGGTTAGTACTTCCAGCTGTTTCTTTTGGACAGCTTCTAATTCTAGCCCTTGGTGTTTGTGATATCAAGGATATCCAATGATCACATTTTGAAGATTTGTCTGGAGTAAGGAGGCAATTGAATAATTCCTCCAAACCTGTGTAATCAGGGGTATCGTCTGATTTTTAGACCCTGAAGTGTTGGCACACACTAGACAATCAGGAGGATATGAAACCTCAACTGGTTAATGTGAACTGGGAACTAAGAGTTGCCCACCACCACTAACCTTTTACCAATAGGGACCAAGGCGTAAACTAAAAATCACTTTCACCAAAGGAAAACATTAAATTTTAACTTGAGTGTAACAACTTTCAAAAATGGTAGAAGCGATTCAAATTGTTAACAATCTGCTCCCATCGTTAACCACCCAGTCGCATTTACCAAAGGAAACTGGCTCTGGCTGAGGTTCTTGTTTTACTGCAGAAGTAAGTGCCTGAATTCTTGGGCCATACAATGAGTTGCAGATTAAAAACCATCACCGAGGAGAGTGGAGCAGCTAAGTTGCTATTTTAAAGTGATATTCATAAATACATGGAGCAAAGCTGGTAAAAATTAGGATTTAAAGTTACTAACAGTCTTGATGACCACTCCTTCTTCCATTGTTAGAATTAAGCAATTCAAATAACAAATAGTGTTTAAGGTGGCCAGTGTGAACCAAATAAAATACAATGCAAAATTGGCAAATAAATCATCATATCAGAGAATGGTTACAGCAATGGAGACCTTTGTAGTCTTGCCCCTGTTCATAAAACTTAGCATCCCATCTGCATTTTAACTGCATTTCCAAATCTTCTCTGCTGATTCCATGATTTTTGCACATGTATATACAGGCCCCTGTGCTCCTGCACCATCCTGCGGAATTGTACCCTTTATTTTACATTACCTGTCCCTATTCTTCCTCCCAAAATGAATTATCTCACAGTTCTCTAATATACAATTCATCCATCACTTTTATGACAATTCCTCCTGTCCTTTTGAAATTTAACACGAATCAAAATTAATTCAAATTCTTTCAAGTATCATGTCATCTGCAAACATTGAAACTGTGCCTTGCAAACCAATGTCCAAGTCATCCATAAAGGATAAGGATCCTAACGTTCAATACATTTTGAAAAATGTACGCTGTATTGTCTATGTTGGAGTGTCAGAAATATTGAGGAGTGTACAATCAGGAAATTGCTGCTGCTTTTATCCTATTCACTCCCGAGATGTGGCCATCATTGGCTTTCGGGTAGTCAGCACAATATATATAATCTGTTCTCATCCTGGAGGAAGCTGCTGTGATATTAGACACTGCCACCTTCCTCTGGGCTGCTCTGGGAAACCTGTGGTTGGTCATCAGCCATGATCATTGCTGACTTTTTTCAGGCCATTTCTGGTTCCAGCTAATCTGGTCAATGCTGGAATTTCTTTTCACAATTATTTCACTATTACATCCTTCAGCTATTTTTCAACTTAAGATACATCCCACCCTGGCAATGCTTTTCTACAATCTCTACCATCGGGGAGAAGGTACAGAAACCTGAACACATGCGTAAGCTGGTTTCGTAACAGTTTGTGCCCTACTGTTGTTCAAATACTGAATGGACTCTCAAACTCTAAACATTCGTCTGTACCTGTGCTTTTGTTTCTGCCGCTGTTTACCTATCATTCACTTAGCTATGCCATTTAACTATGTGATCTGCCTGTGCTGCTCGCAAGAGAAAGCTTTTCACTGTGCCTCTGTACACGGGACAATAAATTCAATTCAATTCAGTTCAATTCAATTCAATTCAATTCAATTCAACTAAATATGACCATTGAACTCCCAAATTCTGCTTTAAGCAGCTTCTGACAGTGGAGAAATAGATCAAATCCATTTACAACTTTGTCAATTGTTTTATATGTCCAAAACCTGTTGGCTGCTGACCAACTTGTCGTTTCAGGAGGGATGAAATATGACTAAGTTTTTCTCTACAGGAAGAAAGAGCATGTCTGCCTGTGTTCTTTGCCACACTCTTCAGATCCCATCTGAAGGAGCATTCCGCAGCAGTGTAGAAATCAGCCTTCCCTGTCAACTTCATTTTATTTTTAACTCTATTAAAAGTCTCCTGAGCCTTTTCTGCTCCGGTGGAAATAATCCCTGATGAGGGAAAGATCAGCTCAGCGTGTAACTGCATATTATGTTTAGAACTGAACTGCTCAGTCACCAGCTGGCAATGGGTTCCTCATTCGAAACTGAGTGTCTATTCAACTGGAGGCAGAAAAACCTAACAAGCATGCTTTTCTTTGGAGATAAGGACAAATCAGACTTCAATGAAGATTGTGAGTCCACGTGGAACAGTGTCAGGACAGCTAAAAGTATGGGGGCTTTTTTTAAATGGGAATCTCAGTGGTTTACAATATTCTATCAGGGTACATATCATATAAGGATGCTGAGGCATTAATAGAAGTGCACAGACTTGGAGGGGTCAGTGGAATGAGGAGTGGAAAGTTGGAGAAATCTTTTTACTAAAATTCACATGTAATCAGACATTTGTATAAAGTGTGAGGATTTATTGAAATTGGACTGAAAAAGGCCACTCTACCCATCACACCAGTGTGGATTTTTAAAAACGGTAATTAGTTCTACATCATTGCAATGCTTTACTCTTCAACTAAATATCAAGTTTCCTTTTGTAAATTACCATTGAATCTGTTAGCATTATATTTTCTGACAATACAGTCCACATTCTATTAGCTTTTGTGTTAAAGAGTTTGCCTCTTTCCCCCTGTTTCTTTTGTTAACTACATGTCCTTGATTGTGTACCCTCTCACCAATGAAAAGACATTCTCCTCAGTTACGCAAGGAAGACGCCACTTAATTTTAAACACTTTTAATGTGTCCTTGCTTAAATTTCATTCATGATAACAAATCCTTCTTCTCCAACCTCCTAAAGGTACGGCTGTTTTGTAAGTGGTGGTTTTTGGGTCAGAAGTTATTAGTGCAACCAGAATTTTATTTTGGATTTACTAATTAGTTGCATCTCAGACTGCCATGCTGAGATTTGCATTTGTATTTCTGGAAAATTAGTAAGGGGTCTGGATTATTAATTCAGTAAATTAGCATAATGCTGTCAACGAATGGAGTTAAGATCAGAAGAAATGTTTTGAAATCTATAATACAAAAGAAGCTGTGATTATTTATCAATGTAGCTCCTTCTTTACTCCATTCTGTATCCCACCCAAAATACCCTGTTAATCAGAAAGGTAAGTGACTGTTTCTGACTTTCTTTAACCATGTATAGTAAGAACTGTAGTGTTCTACTTTCAACTGTTTAAATTGATTGTATATGATTGAGTGTTGCATCCAAGAGCACTAACAAAATTGGAACATTGAGAATCAGCAGGTGATGTCTACAGTGTTTGGAATCATATCCAGCACAAATTATGATAAGTTTTGATGTTGGATATCAGTCATCTCAGCTCACGGACACCTCTGCAGGAGTTCTTCCGGGTAGTGTCTTTGCACCAAGCATCTTCAACTGCTTCACTAATGGCCTTCCCACCAGCAGTAGGTCAGAAATGAGGATGTTTACTGATGATCACACAAAGTCCAGCATTGCTGGCAACTCCCCAAATATTGGAGCAGTCCATGTCCAAATGCAAGACCTAGAAAAGTGGAAAATAATATTTGGACCACACAGTGCCAGGCAATGACCATCTCCAAAAAGAGACAATCACCCCTTGACATTCAACGACATTTACATCATTGAATTGCCCCACTAGCAACTTCCTGGGGGTTACAACTGATCAGAAATTAATTGGACCAGCCATATAAATGCTGTGGCTACAGAAGCAGATTAGAGTCTAGGAGTCCTTCAGCGAAAAGCTCACCTCTGACTCCCGCATGCCTGTGGATCATCAACAAGGCACAAGTCAGGCATGTGATGGAATGGTCCCCACTTGCTGGATTATTGCATTTCCAACAACAAGTGAGTGGAGAGAGATTTGAAAAAGACATGAGGGGCAAATGTTTCATGCAAATGGTAGTTCACGTGTGGTATGAATTTCCTAATGAAGTTGTGAATGTGGGTACAATTACAGTGTTTAAATGACATTTGGATAAGTATATGAATAGGAAAGATTTGAATATGGGCTAGGAGGAGGCATGTGAGCCTAGTTTAGTTTGGGATTATGTTCAGCATTGACTGGATGGATTGAAAAGTCTGTTTCCATGCTGTATGAATCTATGACCATTGAGTACAAAACAACTCTGTATCATAATAGCAAACATTCAGCCCTTCTACCACCAACATTTAGTGGTAGTAGTGCATTCCATCTACAAGGTAGACTGCAGAAATTCACCAAGGCTCTTTAGATAGCACCTTCCAAACCCGTGACCATCTTGAAAGACCAGGGCAGCAGATACATGGAAACATCACTACCCACAAATCCCATCCAAGGTGACTCTCACAATCCTGAATTGGAAATGTTTAGTTGTATATTCAGTCTTACTGAGAAATAATCCTGGAATTCCCTCCCAAATGGCATTTTGGGTCCACCCACAGCAAATGGAATGCAACAGTTTAAGAACCACCTCACCACCACATAATAGGGATGGGCAATAAATGCTGGCCCAGCCAGTGGCACTCACATCTTGTGAATGAATAAAAAACAAAATACTACTAACCTCCGAATATTTCCTTTGTTTTGTTTCTCAGCCTTCTATTGCCCTTCCTAACATTCTGCGCTCCATTTTGAGGTTTGCTTCCCTCCTGCTGAAACTATATTTGATTTTCCATGCCACTGACATCCTAGTTTTACAAGTCCCCCAAAACCACTAGCAAACCATCAACCTCACAGCCAAGACACTGCTTCTGACCCCCACCACTAAAGGACAAGTATAAGTCCCA
Organism: Chiloscyllium plagiosum; assembly: GCF_004010195.1. NCBI lineage: Eukaryota > Metazoa > Chordata > Chondrichthyes > Orectolobiformes > Hemiscylliidae > Chiloscyllium > Chiloscyllium plagiosum. The sequence goes on along the minus strand of NC_057746.1, from coordinate 9,401,651 downwards.
CCTCCTCTGTAACAGGTCAAACAGGAAACAAAGGGTAGTGATAAACGGCTCCATTTCGGAATGGCAGGCAGTGACCAGTGGGGTACCGCAGGGATCCGTGCTGGGACCGCAGCTTTTTACAATATATGTTAATGATATAGAAGATGGTATCAGCAATAACATTAGCAAATTTGCTGATGATACAAAGCTGGGTGGCAGGGTGAAATGTGATGAGGATGTTAGGAGATTACAGGGTGACCTGGACAAGTTAGATGAGTGGGCAGATGCATGGCAGATGCAGTTTAATGTGGATAAATGAATGGTTATCCACTTTGGTGGCAAGAACAGGAAAGCAGATTACTACCT
>NC_057746.1:9398058-9400971 GCF_004010195.1 Chiloscyllium plagiosum | reverse complement strand
GCAGTGGAGGCCCACTTTCTGGATTCATTTAAGAAAGAGTTGGATAGAGCTCTCCAAGATAGTGGAATCAAGGGTTATGGAGATAAGGCAGGAACAGGATACTGATTAGGAATGATCAGCCATGATTATATTGAATGGCGGTGCAGGCTCGAAGGGCTGAATGGCCTACTCCTGCACCTATTGTCTATTGTCTACTAGTGCTGACAACATCCTCAGAAATCTCCATTCCAATGCAATCACCTTTTCTCTCTGATGTGGTCACCAGAACATGAAGTCCTGTGGATACTGGTTTCCAACCAGTATTATATACAGTTTGAGCATAACTTCCCTACTCTACTAATTTATGCCTCATCTAATAAACAAAAACATGCCATATGTTTTCTAGATGTGGAGGTGCCAGTGTTGGACTGGGGTGGACAAAGTAAAAAAATCACACAGCACCAAATTATATTCCAACATTTGGAAGTACAAGCTTTTGGAGTGCTGCTCCTTCACCACTTCATTGACCTGTTCTGTTATACTTAAGGATGTTTGAGCAACTATTCTAGGATCCTTTTGTCCCTCCACACAATTTAGCAACCCATCTCCTGCCTTATTCCCACTTATTGTATATGGCCCATCCCTGTTGCACCTCCCAAGGTGTATAATCCCCGAGTGCTTGCGAGTGAAACCCGTTTTCTTTTGATCACATACAATTCCTGATGAAGGGCTTTTGCCTGAAATGTCAATTTTCCTGCTCCTCGGATGCTGCCTGACCTGCTGTGCTTTTCCAGCACCACTCTAATCTAGACTCTGATTTCCAGCATCTGCAGTACTCACTTTTGCCTATATCTTCCTACAGTCTACAGATGTCCCCCATACTGTCAACTGCAAAGTCAAACCACTTTTCACAAACGTGTAAGGCAGACATTGGAAAAGTGCAGGTTGGGAGCAAATAGTTAAAGAGCAAGTAGAGTGCAAGAGAATTGGTTAGCTGGACTGGCTAGACAGCTGGTTTGCAACACAGAGTGATGACAACAGTGTGGATAGTGACCCACACATTGAACCTGTTCTGGTAAGACTTTACTTTCAGGGTTCCATCATTGTGATATCAGAGTGCACACAGTGCCAGTATCACTGGTGATTGTGCCAAATACAGAGGCTACCCAAATGGGTTTTCCACTTTGCTCCAAACAGAGGAATTAAATGTCAAAGTGTGTATAGATGGAGGGTGGTGTTGTGAGGTTGTGACATAATTTGCTATCACAGATAGAGTTCCCCCTAAAGTCATAGAGTCATACAGCGTGGAAACAGACTCTTCAGTTGAACCAGTTCATGCCAAACATATCCCTCCAGACCTTGCACTTATCCAAATGTCTTTTAAAGGTTGTAATTGTACCCACATCCACCACTTCTTTTTCCACACGTGAACCAAACGCTTTATGCAAAAAATTTGCCTTTCATGTGTTTTTTTAAATCTTTTCTTGGAGCAAATTAGATCATTTTAAACACTGACTGACTTCAAACCTGGGGTGTTTCTTATCGATTTCACTGCATGAATGCAAGTGAAACAGGGACAGGTTTGAACACAGTATATTTAAGTTTCCCTCAAAAAAAGGCTTCTTCTTAGTGAATTATTAACTGACAAGACTGATTAAACTGCTACCTGCACACCAAGCATTGAAATGCTTTCTCTATTGTGTACATTTTCACTGATTGACTGTCAGAACATAGCATTTCTTGAGTGCTTTGGGTTGTCGTGTCAATCCAATGAAATGAGGATGATGTCTGCTGGGCTGCATAATTTTCTGAGTCCTCAGGCGACCCAACAGGTCAAACTTGCACAGTCACAGCACTGTGAGCAGCAAGGATCCTGTAGAAAGGGTCTCTCAAGCCAGGGGTCAGTTCTTGCCAGTTCTGCTTTTGTTTCTTTGCTACAGCAGAGCATTATAGGAGAGGGGGGTGTCAGTTAGCTCAGTTGGCTGGACAGCTGGTTTGTGATGTAGAGTAACACCAACAGCACAACTTCAATTACGGCAACAGCTGAGATCACCATGTAGATCCCTCCATTTCAATCTCTCTGAAATACACAGAGGCTGGTATCCTACCCTTGTGTTTGGCATTGGCATTCCTGATGCCATTTCACCCTTGCCCCACCGCCCTCCCCACTTTCCAGGTCTGGGATGTTCAGATATAAGAGGTAAAAACAATGACTGCAGATGCTGGAAACCAGATTCTGACCACCCTGGCCGACCAATTGTCTCAGCATGCTCCTGCCCCACTGAACTCATCTCTACCTACCTCGACACCGTCCTATACCCCCTAGTCCAGGAACTCCCCACACACGTTCGAGACACCACCCACGCCCTCCACCTCCTCCAAGACTTCCGTTTCCCCGGCCCCCAATGCCTCATCTTCACCATGGATATCCAATCCCTCTACACCTCCATCCGCCATGACCAGGGCCTCCAAGCCCTCCGTTTTTTCCTCTCCAGACGTTCCCAACAGTACCCCTCCACCGACACTCTCATTCGTTTGGCCGAACCGGTCCTCACCCTTAACAATTTCTCCTTTGAATCCTCCCACTTCCTCCAGACCAAAGGGGTAGCCATGGGCACACATATGGGCCCCAGCTATGCCTGTCTCTTTGTTGGCTACGTAGAGCAGTTGATCCTCCGTAATTACACCGGCACCACTCCCCACCTCTTCCTCCGCTACATTGATGACTGCATTGGCGCCACCTCGTGCTCCCGCGAGGAGGTTGAGCAATTCATCAACTTCACCAACACATTCCACCCTGACCTTAAATTTACCTGGACCATCTCCGACACCTGGCTCCCCTTCCTGGACCTCTCCATCTCCATCAGTGACGACAGACTTGACACTGACATTTTTTACAAACCCACCGACTCCCACACCTACCTGGATTACACC
>NC_057746.1:9375182-9397564 GCF_004010195.1 Chiloscyllium plagiosum | reverse complement strand
GGGGTCATGGTCAAGGGGGCGGTAGGAAGAGGTGTCCTGGAGTTGGCGTTTGGCTTCAGCGATGTAGTCAAGGGGGCGGTAGGAAGAGGTGTCCTCGAGTTGGCCTCATCCTAGTTTCTAACCTCCAGCAACACGATCCCCTGACTTGTCCGGGCTTGTCGGACCTGCCCAGCTCCTTTTCCACCTATCCACTCCACCCTCTCCTCCCTGACCTATCACCTTCATCTCCTTCCCCACTGACCTATTGTACTCTATGCCACTCTCTCCCTACCCCCACCCTCCTCTAGCTTATCTCTCCACGCTTCAGGCTCTCTGCCTTTATTCCTGATGAAGGGCTTTTGCCCGAAACGTCGATTTTGCCTGTCCTCGGATGCTGCCTGAATTGCGATGTTCAGATATAACCTAGGGCAGAGTCTTCTCCCCATTTAACAACTTTGCTGATGCTATCCCTGTAGTTGCACGAGAGGGAGTCATACAATCAAATAGGAGGTGGGCCAGTTTGGTATCTCATGAAACCATAGGCTGTTTCTTCACTTACCTGAAAGCTAAGGCAAGAGATACATTCCCTTTATTATGACATGGAAGTATATTATTATTCCTTCACTATGTACAAGCAAAATGCTGGAACTCCCTTCTCAATTGTAGTATCTATATGTCTGCAAGATATGGACTGTATCAGTTCAAAAAGATGACTCACCATCTTCATCTCAAGGGGAATAGGCAATAAGCAACAAATGCTGGTTCAGGCAGTAATGCTCACAACCTGAAAATAAGCATTTTGAAAATAGAACGCTGTAAGAAAGCTTGACAGTCAGAGAACGTCATTTTGAGACATATAAATAGAAACTCAAACAGAGATAACTGAAATAAACAGAGAGAGACCGATAAGGATACAGGCATCCATAGAAGGTTCGGACCAGCAAATGCATAGCGAAAACAATGTCTTCAAATTCCGAGTCACACGCCATCTGACCTCGAACTGTACCGCTGTAATTTCATGGTCACTAGACCGATATCGTGGTACTATGATCTTTATAACAGCGTGGGTGCACCGACACCACATGCACTACAATGGTTTAAAAAGGCGACTCATCACGATCTCCTCGGTGACAATTATGGATGAGCAATAACTGCTGGTTTAGTCAGAATGCCCACATCCCATTAAAGAATAAACAAAAAAATGAACTCTTTGTGCAGAAATATTGAATTTAAATCGTTGTCATTATGTATTTCAATGCTCCGCAACTTACTTGCGACATTTTGAACGTTGTGCATTCACCTTCCCTTCATGCACCTTCCAGCATTCTCCTGAGGAACGGACGACTCATTATCACTGTCTCTCCGATGCAGCACACAACTTGCCTTATGGCCAATTAGTTCAGATGAATTTAAAGATAGTGTTAGGAGTCAGAGGCGGTGGATATGCTGGGTCCGCGCCTGGAATTCATCAAAGTGCCGGATTTCTGATTCTGCTTCGAATATTCGATCTCACATAGTCCCCGGAGCACAGGACGCGCCATTCGGTCAATACTGACTCTTCAATTTCCACGTTTTCGTACCTGAAACCCTGCAAGAGTTCACTCGCTTTCCTTTGTTGCTTGAAATCTTGGAAATGAACCTCAGACAGTTATCTCTAGCCATTTCTGTTCACTTCCAACGCCGCAGTTTCTGCTAATTCTGTGGCGCGAAAGTCGGTGTCCAGGCACCAGTCATGGCCACTCGATATCCCAGAGATCTCTGCGCCTTTGAAACTGCTCCACCCCCCCACCCCTTCCTCCGCAGGAGGTGCGGCACAGCGCGCAAATGCGGCAGGTGCCGGCTGCCGGCAGTAGACAAGGACGCATGAGCAGAAGGTGACCGGGGGCCGGTAGTACACGAGAGCGCGTGTGCACAAGCTGTCAGCGGCCGGCATTGAAGGAGAGCGCCTGTGCGGGAGCGGCAGTCGGCCGGCAGTGGACGAGGGCGCATGTGCGAGACGTGCCGGCGACCAACCTTGGGGAAGTACGCATGTGCGAGACGTGCCGGCGCCTGGCGGTGACAACAAGCGCATGCGTGGGATGTGCCGGCGGCCGGCCGTTGAGGAGGGCGCTTGAATTGTTACTGGAGAGCGGGAGGCCTCCCCCCGCCACCCGGACCCCAGATGGAAGAAAGAGAGCCGAAGGGCGGTAGGTAACTGGATTGGCGGGCTGGTCGGCCCGGTGGGAGGCCGATCCGCTAACTGGGCCCGGGTAAAGAGACGGTGGCTCATCTCCCGCCTCCCAGCACAGAGCTGCACACACCCGGAAAACAGACAGTCCCAAACCCAGGGATCCATTCATATCCCAACCCTGGATCCCTCCTGATCACAATCCCTTAGATTCCTCCTGGTCCCAATCCCAGATCCCTTTTGATCACAATCCCGAAGATTTTTTCCTGATTCCAATCCGCTGGATTCCTCCTGATCCTAGATCCCTCCTAGTCTTAAAGCGAGAGATCACTCCCCAACCCTGTCAACATTCCTGATCCCGGTCCCAATCCTCCTGTGCCAACTTCATATATCCCTCCTGATCCCCAATTCATTCCTGATTCCAATTCCAGAGGTCCCTCCTGATCTCAGCACCATCCGGATTCCAATTCCATATTGATTCCAACCCAGGGATTCTGGATTAGTGGTGCTGGAAGAGCACAGCAGTTCAGGCAGCATCCAAGGAGCAGCGAAATCGACGTTTCGGGCAAAAGTCCTTCATCAGGAATAAAACCTGATGAAGGGCTTTTACCCAAAACGTCGATTTCGATGCTGCCTGAACTGCTGTGCTCTTCCAGCACCACTAATCCAGAATCTGGTTTCCAGCATCTGCAGTCATTTTTTTTACCTCCAACCCAGAGATGCCTCCTGATCCAAATCCCATCCTGAACTCAAAGAATCTTTCTGATCACAATTCCAGTGATTATTCCTGATCAGAATCACAGCAATTCCTCCTGGTTCTAATTGCATGGATTCATCCTGATTCAAACTCTAAGGATTCCTCTAATCCAAACCCAGAGATTATACCCTTGCTCCAAGAACTGAATTGCTCCATTCTCCCTCCCCCATTTCCTGATATTGTCCGTTCCCCCTCTCCATCCCAAATATTTCCAATAAGTCCCAGATGTTTGCTGCTCACTCAATCACAATACCAGGGGGATTTGAAAATAGATTAGGTTCCCTACATGTGGATACAGGCCCTTCGGCCCAGCAAGTCTACACCGACCCTCCAGAGAGTAATCCTCACAGACCCATTTCCCTATATTTACCCCTGACTAATGCGCCTAACAATATGGGCAAATTAATATGACCAATTCACCTAACCTGCACATGTGGGAGGAAACCGGAGCACCCAGAGGAAACCAAAGCAGACACGGGGAGAATCTGCAAACTCCAAAAAGACAGTTGCCTGAGGCAGGAATTGAACCTGGGACCCTCATGCTGTGAGGCAGCAGTGCTAACCACTGAGGCACCATGCCACCCAGATTCAATAATAACTTTCAAAAGAGAATCAGATAAAAATTTGGAGGGAAAGAAATGGAAGGTTACAGGTAATGAGAAGGGGAGTGAAGTTTCTGAATATCTTGAGCAAAAAGCTGACTTAGGCATGAGGCTGTTTTCTGATTTATCCTTGGGAGTGAATACTGACAGCAATACCAACACTTATTATCTCTCTCTGATTGCCCGTGTGAAGATGATGGTGAACCCCCATCTTGATCCTTGCATTACAGATATACCTACAGTGCTGAAGGGAAGGAGTCAACGGCTGCAGCCTCAGAAATGCTCTGAGGGTCCGCATTTGCTGATCCCCACTCTTTTACTTCCAGTTTCTCCAACAGCAGCTAGCACAGATCTTGAAGTTCAACTCAGCTGCTGGAGAAATGTGAGGAATGTATAAGGGAATTCTAGGACTTAAAGGAACAATAACATTGTTCAAATTAGGATGGTGTGTAGATTGGAGGGGAACTTGCAAGTGGTATTGTTTGGAGCATCTATTGCCCTTGTCCTTTCAGGGAGGTGATGCTATAGTTTACTGTTGGACAAGTCTTGCTGCAGTGTACTCTGGAGGTGGTATGCTTTGCTGTCATTGTGCATTAGTTTTGAAGGGACTGAATGTTGAAAGAAATGGGTTGGGTGCCAATCAAGCAGGCAGCTTTGTGCTGGGTGTTGTTGAGCTTGATGAGTGTTATTGGAGCTGCACTCATTCAGACAAGTGGTGAGCATTCCATCACACTCCTGACTTGTTCCTCCAGATGATGAGCAAGCTTTGTGGACATCATCATAGGAAATTACATCACCACAGGAAATGTCATCACCAACCTAAGGAAACCTAATCACATAAATGAAAACTGGACCATAGCACCAATGCTTCATCCGGAGGCTCACTGAGTATGGTGACGAAAAATCTGAAACTGAACCTTCCAGCTCAGCTAGCAAACCTACATCCAGAAGCTTTGGGGAACCATTAATGAAGCAGCTGAAAATGGTTTGACCTCATACAGCACCCTGATATCAGTCCTGTTGGCACTTATAGCACAGTGGTAGTGTTTCTACCTTTGAGTCAGGAGGCTCGATCCAACTTCCACCTGCTCCAGAAGTTTGGAATAACATGTCTCTGAAATGGTTGATTAGAAAATTAATATCACTCTTTAGGTAAGGAGATCAGAATTGCACACAGTTCTCCAAGTGTAGGTTGACTTCTGCCCTGTAGCAAGACTTAACCTGATATCAGTGTTTGGGGCTGTTGTAGCACACTGGTACTGACCCTGCCTCTGAACTAGGTTCAATCCCACCTGCTCCAAAGATGTGTTATACCATGACATTTCTGAACAGCTTAGTTAAGAATACCTCGGCTGAATTCAGGAGAGTCATACCAAACACAGAGTAAGATGTAGATAGATGTTGAAGTCCTATTCATTTCAGCTGTAGGATATCACTGCTGGAGTTCCTCATAATAATGTTGAACAGAAATGTGGGCAGCACGGTGGCACAGTGGTTAGCACTGCTGCCTCACAGCGCCAGAGACCTGAGTTCAATTCCCGCCTCAGGCAACTGACTGTGTGGAGTTTACACATTCTCCCCGTGTCTCCTCCGGGTGCACCGGTTTCCTTCCGCAGTCCAAAGATGTGCAGGTGAGGTGAATTGGCCACGCTAAATTGCCTGTAGTGTTAGGTGAAGGGGTAAATGTAGGGGAATGGGTCTGGGTGGGTTGCTCTTCGGTGGGTCGGTGTGGACTTGTTGGGCCGAAGGGCCTGTTTCCACACTGTAAGTAATCTAAATTGTATTGCTGCTGACGGTCCACTGCACCTCGTAGATTCCCTGTTTGGAGTATCATTAGTGCTGTGGATCATTTGGCAGTGTGTTAGTGCCAGACAACATGATGAAAAGGTATGCTTAGTGTGAAAGCAGGATATATTACTAACCCAGTAATATAACCACGTTTCTTTTCTGTTCTTTGATCTTTCATAGGATGTGAGCATTCTGGCAAGCCCCACACTTAACCAGCCCCCTTGAACTGGCTAACCTGCCAGGTCACTTTGGAAGACAGTTAAGAGTCAACTGTCTCAAGTGCGAAGGTACTGTACACTTCTGTGCTCTCTTTCTCTGCTTCCCTCATTCCACCTTTTGTAAACTTCAGATCATCTCAGAGAAGGGGAGTCCAAAACTATAGGGCATAAATTTAAGGTGAGAGGGGAAAGGTTTAAAAGGGACCTCAGCAGCAATTCTTTCACACAGAGGGTGGTGTGTGTATGGAACAAGCCACCAGAGGAAGTGGTGGAGGCTGGTACAAATACAACATCTCAAAGGCATCAAATTTGACAGTGAAGCTGAATGGCTCATTCCTGATTTGTACGCTCTCCTTAAAGAGATGGATTTAAGCAGAGGATTGATAGTGGCCGTCAGAATTCTGAGGTGTTTGCACAGAACAAATCTGGAGAAACTATTTTTTCTGTCAAGTGGAGCAGTAGCCAGAGGCCTTAGTTTGAAAGTAGTTAGTAGATGAACCAGACAGATAATGGGAAATGTATTCCCAAAGAGGTTTGCTGTGATCCGACATATCCTAACTGCGTGTGATTGGAAGTAGATTCTGGAGGGAGATTTAAAGGCAGTTGGACATGTACTTAAAGAAAAATATTTAGCTGAACCACAGACAGAAGGTCTCGTGGGGCAGTGGCACATGAATAGGAAGGATTGAGAGGGATGTGGGCCAAATGCTGGCAAATGGACCTGATTAATTTAGGATATCTGGTCGTCATGGACATGTAGGATCTGAAGGGGCTGTTTCTGTGCTGTACATCTGTATATCTCTGTAACTCAGCTTCATGCACCTTAACTTGCACCATGTTCCATTCCCCAATCATCCCTGTGATTGGGGTTCTTTATTCTTGGTTAATCTCATCTTTGTTTTAAAATCCACCCACGGCCTTACCTGTCTTCGCCCTTTTAATGCTTCCGTCCCAGCAATATCTGACCTGTTATTGTGGACTACTTAGAAGGTAGTTGTGGTAATCTTAGAATCCCTACAATGTGGAAATAGGCCCTTCAGCCCAACAAGTCCACACTGACCCTCCGAAGAGTATCTCACCCAAACCCATTCCCCACATCCCTTACTTTTAATTCTTTTGCCCATTGCCGGACATGCTTTGGCTGCCGAGCCTCTAATTACCTTGAATTCCCTCCAGAATCTTTTTGCTTTGCTCTTCCTTTAAAATTCTACTTAAAGTCTTCCCTTTTGTTTAAGCTTTTGGTCACCTAGCCTAACATCTCCTCATTTGGCTTGGTTCAGATTCTGTATGCCCTTCCAGTGAAGTACTTCTACTTATAGAGCCATATAGCACGGAAACAGGCCCTTCAGTTCAACAAGTCCATGTCAATTGTAATGCCAAACTAAACTAGTCCCACCTGGCCTGGGCTTGGCCCATCTCCCTCCAAATCTTTTCTATTCATGTACTTATCCAAATGTCTTTTAAACGTTCTAACTGTACCCACATTCACCGCTTCCTCTGGAAGTTCATTCCACATGTGAACACATGAAAAACCAAATTGCTGCCAATTTTTTTTTTTATCTTTCTCCTCTCACCTTAAAACTATTCCCCCAGTCTTGACATCCCCCAAACCTGGGGAAAAGACACCTGCCATTCACCTTATCTATTGATCTCCCTCATGATTTTATAAACTTCGAGAAGATCACTCCTCAACCTCCTATGCTCCAATGAGAAAAAGTCTTGAGGATAACTAACTGCATTAAAAGCGCGGGAATCTCAGAATCCCTTCAGCGTGGAAACAGGCACTTCGACCCAGCAAGCCCACACTGACCTTCCGAAGAATATCCCAGACGGACCCATTTCCCATTTACCGCTGACTAATGCACCCAACTTGCACATCCCTGAACACTGTGGGCAATTTAGCATGGCCAATTCACCTAACCTGCATGCCTTTGGATTGTGGGAGGAAACACACGCAGACACGGGGAGAACGTGCAAACTCCACACAGACAGTCGCCTGAGGCTGGAATTGAACCTGGGTCCCTGGCGCTGGGAGGCAACAGTGCTAACCACTGAGCCACCGTGAATGAATTTTCAAGTAAACTCTGTCTAGTTTTACCAGGTCAGGTATCCTTTTCCTTCCAAGTGACAGCTCCTGGGGCCCCAATCTTTGACATATTTTTTTTTTATTTTGCAAATTCATGTCAGTGTATATTGTCTCGACTGGAGCATTATGTGCAGTTCTGGACACCGTACTTTAGGAGGGATATCAATATGATCAGACAGGTGCCGAGGAGATTTCCAAGGATGGTGTGAGGTATGTGGAGCTTGAGTTATATGGAGAGAATGGAGAAGCTAGGTCTCTTCTGGTCTCTTAGAGTTCCGCAGTATGAGAAGTGATTTTTTTGAAACATGTAACAACCTGAGGGGAATTGGCAATGGATTTGCTCAGAGGATGTTCATAGAATTCCTACAGTGTGGAAACAGGCCCTTCAGCCCAACAAGTCCACACCGTCCCGAAGAGTATCCCACCCAAACCCATTCCCCTACCCTGTTCCTCTACATTTACCCCTGACTAATGTACCTAACTTACACATCCCTGAACACTGTGGGCAATTTAGCATGGCCAATTCACCTAACCTGCATGCCTTTGGATTGTGGGAGGAAACCCACGCAGACATGGGGAGAACGTGCAAACTCCACTCAGACAGTCGCCTGAGGCTGGAATTGAACCTGGGTCCCTGGCGCTGAGAGGCAGCAGTGCTAACCACTGAGCCACCGTGAATGAATTTTCAAGTCAACTCTGTCTAGTTTTACCAGGTCAGGTATCCTTTTCCTTCCAAGTGACAGCTCCTGGGGCCCCAATCTTTGACATATTTTTTTTTTATTTTGCAAATTCATGTCAGTGTATATTGTCTCGACTGGAGCATTATGTGCAGTTCTGGACACCGTACTTTAGGAGGGATATCAATATGATCAGACAGGTGCCGAGGAGATTTCCAAGGATGGTGTGAGGTATGTGGAGCTTGAGTTATATGGAGAGAATGGAGAAGCTAGGTCTCTTCTGGTCTCTTAGAGTTCCGCAGTATGAGAAGTGATTTTTTTGAAACATGTAACAACCTGAGGGGAATTGGCAATGGATTTGCTCAGAGGATGTTCATAGAATTCCTACAGTGTGGAAACAGGCCCTTCAGCCCAACAAGTCCACACCGTCCCGAAGAGTATCCCACCCAAACCCATTCCCCTACCCTGTTCCTCTACATTTACCCCTGACTAATGTACCTAACTTACACATCCCTGAACACTGTGGGCAATTTAGCATGGCCAATTCACCTAACCTGCACATCATCCTTATGAGAAGTATGGGAAACATTTTAAAAATTAGGGATAGAGGCATAGAGACGGAAACAGAACCGTGGGACAAACCAGTCCTTGCTGACTATAATCCCAAATTCGTACCACCTGCCTGCACTTGGCCTGTGTCCCTCCGAACATGTCTTATTTATGTAGTTTATCTTTAAAGCGTTGTCACTGTACCCGCATCCACCACTGGAAGTTCATGCCACACGTGAAGCACTCTGTGTGTAAAATAGAAATTGCCCCTCATGTCTTTTTGAAATCCTTCTCTTCTCACCTTATAAATACACCCCTAGTCTTGAAATCCCCCATCCAAGGGAAAAGACACCTGCTATTAACCTTATCTATACCCCTCATGATTTTACAAATTTTATTTAAGACAATGATGAGGTGAAGTATTTATATACTTGTTTAACGATTTGTCTCAGTGGGTAATTATTCTGTGTAATTCTCTTCCCCAGAGACCAGTGGGGACTGAGTCACTGAATATTTGTGAGGCCAAGTTAGACAGAGTTTTGGTTAACAATGAAAGCAAAGAGAATGGGGTAGACCCATCAACCACAAATTTATTATTGCAGCTGAACGGCTTGTTCCTGATTTGTACGCTCTCCTTCAAGAGACGGATTTAAGCAGAGGATTGATAGTGGCCGTCAGAATTCTGAGGTGTTTGCACAGAGCAAATCCGGAGAAGCGATTTCTTCTGTCAAGTGGAGCAGTAGCCAGAGACCTTAGTTTGAAAGTAGTTCGTAAATGAACCAGACAGAAAATGGGAAATGTATTCCCATAGAGGTTTGCTGAGCTCTGACATGTCCTAACTGCATGTGATTGGGAGCAGATTCTGGAGGGATTTTTAAAGGCAGTTGGGCATGTATTTAAAGAGAAATATTTAGCTGAACCGCAGGGAGAAGGTCTCGTGGGGCAGTGGGTAGCATCCTTTCCTTGGAGCTAGAAACCCGAGTTTCAAGTCCCAGGCCAGGACCTGATGGCCAAGAACAATTCATAATGTGACCAAACAGGTTGGATATGAGCCGGCAAATCCTTACTACATAGGCCGATGGTAGGGATTTAAGAGTTGGAGAGATTCCTGGTCAGCTGTATGACAGGAAGAAAATTGAAGCCTCTATCATCACAGTTCAGAGCGGCAGGTTAAAACATGCCTGTAAAAGATCCGCGTTGCCACAGCAACTCAGACTTCTTGGGGTTGACCAGTGGGTCAGACCAATGTTAAGGAAGAGAACTCAAGAAGGAGGAGGCGGGAATGGGATGACCCTTTTGAAGGGCTGCTACAGGCCTGAAGGACCAAGTAGTCTGTTTCTGCGGTACTGGATTTTATACTAGAGGGCATCTTAGCCGACATGTTGGTTCAGTTCGGTGGACCAACTGCAGGTAAATGGGATTAATACAGTTTGGCATTTGTTGGTTGGCTGGCATAGATGAGGTGGGCCAAAGGGCCTGTTTCTATGCTGTATGGCTTTGTGTTTTCTTTGTGATAAATTAATTTTATCATGTATTAACGTTGCCAATTAACAGTGCTGTACCATGCAGGGCATGGGATGCGAGTGGGAAAGGAATCAGCTGGCTGGTAAATCCTGTGAGCATTGGCATGGACCGATTGGGAATGGCCTGTTTCCATGCTTTGAATTCGGCCATTTTACCAGTGTTGCATTCCACTGTTGTTTAACTTAGAATGTCCTCTGGTCTCCCAAAAGGCACAGTCTATACATAGACGAGACACGTGGGCTGTGATTGGAACTTTTGCCAGGCTTCACAGCCTACACTGAGACTTTTCTGGCCTCCTATTGGGGTAAGATCCGGTAACTCTAATCATGTAATATCGGATATACCTGCCTCTTCAGTCAACAAACATGTCTGCTGGAATGGGGTGTGTTGGCAGATGGGGTGGGGTAGAGTCTTAAACTAGGAGCCAACAATATAATCATGAGGGTGTTCAGGAGAACCTGTTCACCCAGGGAGACGTTACAATGTGGCATCAGAAGGCGATGAGTTGGAAAGTGTGGCGCTGGAAAAGCACAGCCGGTCCAGCAGGATCCGAGGACCAGGAATGTGGAGGGAGGGAACGGGGCTGAGAGATTATTCAGGGTTTGGGGTGGGGTTGGGAGGAGGGTAGCTGAGAAGGCGATAAGTGAACTCAGGTGGAGGGGTGATTGTGATAGGTCAGTGGGGAGGGTGGAGTGGATAGGTGGGAAGGACGATGGACAGGTAGGACAGGTGGTGCTAGGCTGGAGGGTTGGATCTGGGGGGGGGTGGAGGGGAAATTTGGAAATCAGTGAGGTCAGTGTTGATATCATGTGGTTGAAGGGTGCCAAGGCGGAAGATCAAGCGTTCTTTCTCCAGTTGTTGGGTGGCTTTGAGTTGGCGGTGGAGGAGGCCCAGGACTTGCATGTCCTTACCGGAGTGGGAGGGAGAGTTGAAGTAGTCGGCCACGGGGCGGTGGGGTTGTTGGGTGCGTGTGTCCCAGAGATGTTCCCTGAAATGCTCCCTGAGTTGGCCCGATGTAGAGGAGCCCATATCTAGAGCAACGGGCACGGTAGATGAGGTGAGTGGACATGCAGGAAAAACAGGAGGAGGTGGCTGAGTGGTACTTTTGCTCGACTCAGTCTGGAATCCCAGTGACTCTGGTTCAAATCCTGCCAGACATACAACGAGGGAGAGTGGGGTTGATCCGTTTGTGATTTAACACAAGAGCACAGTTTGTAGACATTTAAGGAGAAGCTGAAAGAGCACAAGAGGGAGAAAGGAATAAAAGATTATGTTGTTTGCATGTGATGAAGAGGAATGGGAGATGGTTTGTGTGGACGATCAGTGTGGCATGATTTAATGGCTTGTTCCTGAGCTGTAGGCCCAGTGTGAACTTTACTCTGTTGTACAGATAGAGCTTTGATACTTTTCATTGTTTTCCAACAGAAATCTCACTTCCTGCGTCCTCAATGCTGATGGCTTTTGAGCTACATGACAAAGGTCACTGACTGCCTGACAAGGCCAGCCGAACCGAGTAGTAGCTGCTGCATTAATAAGGTTTGTCTCACTCTCTGCTCGGTGTAACTTTACATTCACTGTTTGGAACAATCGGCCGGCATCTGGATCCTAGATCTGGGGGTGGCTCAGTGGTTAGCACTGCCATCTCACAGCACCAGGGACCCGCGTTCACTTCCAGCCTCAGGCAACTGTCCATGTGGAGTTCTCACATTCTCCCTGTGATCTGCGTGGGTTTCCTCCGGGTGCTGTGGTTTCTTCCCACAGTCCAAAGATATGCAGGCAAGGGTGGATTGGCCATGGTGTCCAGGGATATGCAGGCGAGATGGACTAACCGTGAGAATTGCAGGGTTACAGGGGGTGGTGGGTCTGGGCAGGATGGTCTTCAGAGGGGCTGACTGGCCTGCTTCCACACTGTGGGCGTTCTAAACTCTGAAACTGTAGGTGGACACTTTGTAGATGGTCCCAAGTGATTCTGCACTCCCGCTTCAACATTAGCAGCCCCTGAGAGTGTCTGTGTTCCTGATCCATGCGGAAACACCCTGGAAGTTTCTCCTGTCCCTCATCACCCCAGGCTCCTGGGTCATGCTTCAAAATCAGGAATGGGCCACTGGGGCTATTCAGTTAGATCACGGTGACTCCACAATGCTGGCTACCCCCAACTAACGTTTCACACACTACCATGAGCAAAAGGGCAAGTTGTTTTGAAAACCCGATCGTTTTGCTCTACACCCCTCTGCTTGCGTCTTTGGGTAGCTCACTGCTGCTGGTTTGTGGAGGTGAATCTTCGCTGAGGCTTCAGAACAAGCTGGGAGGGTTGCTCACCCCTTGCCTGTTGCCAGGGGTCCGTATCTCAGCTGTTCTGAAAACCCACTGCGATCTGACGGCAGCAGTTAAGACGTGCAATCCATGACAGATCCCTCCCACACCCACATTCTCCAGGGTTCCAGCCCCCTGACCTGTTGCCCTGTGTGTTTTTTTTTCACAGGTCCCGCTCCCTGGTTGCCGGGGAGAGAGGGGGGGGTGGGGGACGTATGGCCATGTCCCAGACGGTGGGGTTCCGAGTGGGAGCGGAGTTCTCGTCGTACAGCGAGCTGCACCGGGAGTTCCGCCGCTACCAGAGGGACTGCGCCGTGCAGCTCTGGACCAGGCACTCACGCACCATCGAGGCGCTTGCGTCTTTGGGTAGCTCACTGCTGCTGGTTTGTGGAGGTGAATCTTCGCTGAGGCTTCAGAACAAGCTGGGAGGGTTGCTCACCCCTTGCCTGTTGCCAGGGGTCCGTATCTCAGCTGTTCTGAAAACCCACTGCGATCTGACGGCAGCAGTTAAGACGTGCAATCCATGACAGATCCCTCCCACACCCACATTCTCCAGGGTTCCGGCCCCCTGACCTGTTGCCCTGTGTGGTTTTTTTTTTCACAGGTCCCGCTCCCTGGTTGCCGGGGAGAGAGGGGTGGGTGGGGGACGTATGGCCATGTCCCAGACGGTGGGGTTCCGAGTGGGAGCGGAGTTCTCGTCGTACAGCGAGCTGCACCGGGAGTTCCGCCGCTACCAGAGGGACTGCGCCGTGCAGCTCTGGACCAGGCACTCACGCACCATCGAGGCGCAGAGGCGGAGGGCGCCCAAACGGCCCATGAACGACGCGCTGAGGTTCGCCGAGATCGACTATGCCTGCATCCACGGGGGCAAACTCTTCAGGGCGAAAGGCACCGGAAAGCGGACAAACCAGAGGTGAGGAGGGTGGTCTCTGCCTTGGTACAGGGTGGGAGGAGTCTTCGGCTGACTCCACCTGAGTTGGTTCTCCTGCTGTCGCTCTGTAACCCCACAACCCACACCATAGGCCCGCTTGGAGTGTATTTAACACGGCGATTCATCCCAGTTTGGGCTAGGTGTCCTGAAAGGGTGGCGAAAGCAGATGTATTCGGTCTCTTTCTGAAGGAACATGGATGGCAGTTTGAAAGTCAAGAGAAAAGTTCCGGGTCATGGGGAAAATAGTTGTGCAACTTATTCTGGAGTGGTTTCCTGAAACGTTGATGAAAACAGATGCAATTGATCGCTTTCTAAGGAAATGTGGATAAGGCAAAGGTACTTAAAGGTGAAGGAAATGTTTGGGGTCACGAGGAAAGAGTTGTGCATTGGAACTAACTGGCTAGAACTATCGGAGATGCAGGTTCAATGGGCTGAATGGCCTGCTCTGCACTCTCGTGTTCTGTTAGTGAAGTGGGAGCCACCGTTCTCGGACTTCCCTCTAAGAGCGACGTGCCCATCCACTTCCACCCGCCTGCCAACTCTCAGCCAAGCAGAACATGCAGGGCCCAAAGAGCCATTACAGACTGGCCCTAGCTAGTACGTGGCATGTTTGCCTCTGAGGCAGATGGGGTTAAGCGTCCACTCCAGAGATTTGGACTGAAATCCTGACTGAAGCTTCAACTCCAATGCAGTTATCAGGGAGCAATCAACTCCAATGCAGTTATCAATGCTGCTCTGTTGAAGGCGCTGTCTTTTTGGATCAGATGAGAAACAGAGGCCCCATTGCCTTTGCAGGTGGATGGAAAATACTGTGTCATTTCAGCAAGCGAGAGAATTAGCCTCGGCCTCCTGGACCCAAGTTATCCCCTAACCCACCTCGATGATCTGGCCTTTCCCTGCACTCCTGTTTGTGGGAGCTTCCTCTGCTTAAGTTGGTAATTTCAACACTAAACTACCGACCACGCCTCAAATAAGAAATAACCACACAGTGGTTTGAGAAATCCAGAATAGGGCTGGAAAAGCTGATTCTAGCTGTCAGGCTAAATTCGTGTCCATGTCTGCACAGGTACTGCACTTTATTTGGCTGTGGCCTGACTGACAGACCCGGATGATGGTTACCACATAGAGGGAAAGTCTTTGGCTTGTCAAGCCTGCGCTGGCTGTCTGCAAGATTAACTCACCTAGTCCAACTCCCTTCCTTTGTACTCCTGCAAGAAAAGTTCTCTTCAATTCTCAAATCCTCGTTTAAAGACCACAATGATGTCAGCTTTAACTTCACTCTCAGGCAGTGCATTCTGAAACGTAAACACTCACTGTGTTTTTTAAAACAAAGGATTAACCCCATGTCACCTTTGAGTCTTTTGTCAGTCGTCGTAAATCTGTGCTGTCTCATTCTCAGCCCTCTCCACTTTGTGCGGACCGCCTGATGAATTTCAACTTCCTCTTTTGAATCTCCTCTGTTCCTTCTCTTTCCGAAGAATGACCCGAGCTTTTGCAACGTAGGCATGGGCCCCAGCTGTGCCTGCCACTTGGGCAGATGTGTGGAACAGTCCCTCTTCCGCAGTTACACCGGCACCATTCCCCACCTTTTCCTCCGCTACATCGATGACTGTGTCAGTGTCACCTTGTGCTCCCACGAGGAGGTTGAACCGTTCATCAACTTCACAAACACCTTCCACCCTGACCTCAAGGTCACCTGGACCATCTCAGACACCTCGCTCCACTTCCTGGACCTCTCCATCTCCATTTCTGGTGACTGACTCAACACTGGCATCTACTTGAAACCCACCGACTCCCACAGCTACCTGGACTCCAGCTCCTCCTCCTCCTCCCCCGCTACCCGGATTACACCTCCTCCTACCCTGCCTCCTGCAAAAATGCTATCCCCTATTCCCAATTCCTCTGCCACTGCAGCATCTGCTCCCAGGAGGACCAGTCCCACTTCAAAACATTCCAGGTGGCCTCCGATTTCAAGGACTGGAATTTCCCCTCCCACGTGGTCAAAAATGCCCTCCAGCACATCTCCTCCACTTTGCACACTCCGCCCTTGAACCCCACCCCTCTGAGGGCAGAGCCCCCTTGGTCCTCACCTTCCACCTGAATAACCTCCAGATACAGCGCATCATTCTCCGCCATTTCCACCACCTATAGTCAGACCTCACCATGAAAGATGTATTTCCCTGCACACTCCTATCTGCATTCCGCAGAGACCATTCCCTCCGCGACTCCCTCATTAGGTCCATGCCCCCTACCAACCCACCCTCCACTCCCGGCACCTTCCCTTGCCACTGCACGAGGTGTAAAACCTGCGCCCACATCTCCCCCCTCACCTGCATCAAAGGCCCCAAAGGGTCCTTCCATATCCATCAGAGATTTTCCTGCACATCCAAACATCTCACTTACTGTGTCCATTGCTGTTGATGTGGGCTCATCTACATTGGGGAGACAGGACACCAACTTGCAGAATGTTTCAGAGAACATCTCTGGGACACATGCACTGAACAACCCCACCACTCTGTGGCTGACCACTTCAACCCACCCTCCCACACTGCCAAGGACATGCATGTCCTGGGCCTCCTCCACCATCAAATCCTAGCCACCCGACGCCGGGAGGAAGAACGCTTCATCTTCTGCCTTGGAGCCCTCCAATCGCATGGCATCAATGTTGATTTCTTCAGTTACCTCATCTCCCCTTCCAGGGCTTATGCCCGAAACTTCAATTCTCCTGCTCCTTGGATGCTGTCTGACCTGCTGTGCTTTTCCAGTGCCTCATGTTTCAACCATGTCACTGAAGTCATAGACTCACAGTCAGAGAGTTATACAGCACAGATACAGACCCTTCGGTCCTCCCAGTCCATACCGATCATAATCCCAAAGTAAACTAGTTCAACCTGCCTGCTCCTGGCCCATGTTCAACCAAATATTTTTCATTCATGTACTTATCCAAACATATTTTAAATATTGTAACTGTACCTGCATCCACTGCTTTCTCTGAAAGTTCATTCCACATATGAACCACACTCTTTTAAAAAAAAATTGTCCCTCATGTATTTTCTTTAATCTTTCTCCTCTGTCATTGGAAACATGCCCCCGGTCTTGAAATCCCCCACCCGAGGGAGAAAGCTTATACTGCTCGTAAACAAAACTTTTCACTGTACCTTGGTGCACGTGACAATAAATCAATCAGTCAATTAACTTATCTATACCCCTCATGACTTTATAAACGTCTATAATATCACCCTTCAGCCTCCAGTGAAAAGAGTCCCAGCCGGTCCTTATAACTCATGCAGTCTGTTCCTGGCAACGTCCTGGTGAATCCTGTCTGAACCCTTTCCAGTCTTTAATGCTGACCTTCATAACAAGAGGAATTGAGTATAGAAGCAAAGAGGTCCTTCTGCAGCTGTACAGGGCCCTGGTGAGACCGCACCTGGAATATTGTGCGCAGTTTTAGCCTCCAAATTTGTGGAAAGACATTCTGGCTATTGAGGGAGTGCAGCGTAGGTTCACGAAGTCAATTCTCGGAATGGTGGGACTATCTTACGCTGAAAGATTGGAGCGACTGGGCTTGTATACCCTTGAGTATAGAAGGCTGAGAGGGGATCTGATTGAGACGTATAAGATTATTAAAGGATTGGACACTCTGGAGGCAGGAAGCATGTTTCCGCTGATGGGTGAGTCCCGAACCAGAGGACACAGTTTAAAAATACGGGGTAGGCCACTTAGAACAGAGTTGAGGAGAAACTTCTTCACCCAGAGAGTGGTGGGTGTATGGCATGCTCTGCCCTAGAAGGCTGTGGAGGCCAAGTCTCTGGATACTTTCAAGAAAGCGTTGGATAGAGCTCTTAGAGATAGTGGGATCAAGGGTTATGGGGATAAGGCAGGAACAGTATACTGATTGAAGAATGATCAGCCATGATCATAATGAATGGTGGTGCTGGCTCGAAGGGCAGAATGGCCTACTCCTGCACCTATTGTCTATTGTCTATTTCTTCACCTGGAATCTTATCTGAGTTCACACACATCAGCACTTCTGAACCTCATGCCCACCCAGAGTCTGTTCGTTCAAGACAAAATTTGAACAAAACAAAGCTTACAAATTCGGATCAGAAACACTCAGACCAGCAGTTCCTGAGCATTCCACGTTTTTGTTCAGTTTTTGGGTCTCTTGAAGGCTGTAAACAGGAATTTAATCGTCTTTCTACCGCACCGTGCGAAAAGTGAATCGAAAGCCAGTCTCCCTATAGCTCCTGACACAATGCTGCATTTGTCTGTTGCAGAACCAACAAGACCAAGTGTCCCTGCGTTATCAAAGTTCGCCTCTCTCCAGATGGAGACAAGTTTGTGGTGAAAGAGATGATCGAATCACATAACCACACAGTACAAGAGGTAAGTAAAACCAGCGGGCAGGTTTCCCACTGGTGTGGAAATCCTGACACCAACACTGATGCACATTCAGTCACTCCCTTCTGTTCATTCTCTGTCTGGTTTGTGTGTCTCTGTCTCTCCCCAAGTTAGGGCCGTTTCGAAAAGTTACACAAGATTGGGGACTTTATAAATTGAGAAAGCATACAAAAACAATTAGGATGTGTAGGTGCCGCTGTTGGATTGGGGTGGACATAGTTAAAACTCACACAATACCCAGGTTATAGTCCAACAGGTTTATTTGGAAGCTTTGGAATGCTGCTCCTTTATCAGGTAGCTAGTCGGGTAGGATCATAGGACACAGAATTTAGAGTAAAAGATCAAAGTGTCATACAACTGATGCAATGTATTGAACAAACCTAGATTGCTGTTAGGTCTTTAATCACTTAGAATGGGCTGCAGGATTTGATTCATTAATATGTAAATCTACATCATTTACATATTAATGATTTCAAACCTACATCCCCATTCTAAGTGATTAAAGACTTAACAGAAATCTAGGTTTGTTCAACACATCACAACAGTTGTATGACACTTTGATCTTTTATTATAAATTCTGTGTCCTATGATCCTACCCGATTAGCTACCTGATAAAGGAGCAGCATTCCAAAGGCTAGTGCTTCCAAATAAACCTGTTGGACTATAACCTGGTGTTGACAAACAATTGAGTTCTATTAAATGGTTAACTATTCTGGCATTAGCTGGAATATTATAAGTAAAAACGGAAAAAACTGTTGTTGCTGTAAATCAGAAACAAAAACAGAAATTACTGGGAAAGCTTGGCACGTCTATCAGCATCTGTGGAGAGAAATCACTCTTTTGGGTTGAGTGACTCTTCCTCAGAACTGGAATATTATGTTCGATCCTGGGCACCAAGAGAGATACCATGAACATATAGTGGACACAGAAGAGGCTGATTGGAATGGCACCAGAGATGAAGGACTTTGTAGAATCCCTACCATGTGGAAGCAGGCCATTCAGTCCATTGAGTCCAAACTGACCCTCTGAAGAGCAATCTACCTGGACCCACCTCCCCGTAACCCACATTAGGCTTATCCACCTAACCTGCACATCTTTGGGCTGTGGGAGGAAACCGGAGCAAACCCATGCAGACACGGGGAGAACATATAAACTCCTCACAGAGAGTCACCCGAAGCTGGAATTGAGCCCAGGTCCCTGGCGATGTGAGGCAGCAGAGCTAACCACTGAGCCACTGTGCCGCCTTAACTTGTCAAGAAGACAGGTTAGGGAAGAACCACAGATGGAGGCCATTCAATCCTTCGTGACTGTGTTTGCTCTCTGCAAGAGCAACTCAGTCCCACAACTCCCCCAACTTTTCCCTGTACTTCTTTCCCGTTCAGAAGATGAACCAATTCCCTTTGTGGAAGTCATAATTTAGTCTGCCTGGGTCACACTCTCGGGCAGTGCATTCGAGATGTTAACCCCTCGCTATGTCAAAGTATTGCCTCATGTCACCATCGCTTCTTTTGCCAATCACCTCAAACCAGCTTCCTCTGATTCCTGATCCTTCCACCAGCAGTGACACGCACACAGGGGGGTCTCGGACGTGCAGTGACACACACACAGGGGGGTCTCGGACGTGCAGTGACACACACACAGGAGGGTCTCGGACGTGCAGTGACACACACAGGGGGGTCTCGGACGTGCAGTGACACACACACAGGGGGGTCTCGGACGTGCAGTTACTGACACACACGCAGGGGTCTCGGACGTGCACTTACTGACACACACAGGGGGGTCTCGGACATGCAGTTACTGACACACACACACACGGGGGTCTCTGACGTACAGTTACTGACACGGTCACACAGGGGGGGTCTCGGACATGCAGTTACTCCCACACACATGGGGGTCTCGGACGTGCAGTTACTGACACACACACACACACACACACAGGGGGGTCTCGGAAGTGCAGTTACTGACACACACAGGGGGGATCTCGGACATGCAGTTACTGACACACAGACAGAGGGTCTCGGATGTGCAGTTACTGACACACACACACAGGGGGGTCTCGGACATGCAGGTACTAGCACACACACAGGGTGGTCTCGGACATGCAGTTACTGACACACACAGGGGGGATCTCGGACATGCAGTTACTGACACACACACCCAGAGGGGTCTCGGACGTGCAGTTACTGACACACACACACGGGGGATCTCGGATGTGCAGTAACTGACACACACAGGGGGGATCTCAGACACGTAATTACTGACTCACACACACAGTGGGGTCTCCGACGTGCAGTTACTGACACACTCGGGTGTCTCGGACGTGCAGTGACACACACACAGGGGGGTCTCAGACGTGCAGTGTACTAACACACATGGGGGTCTCGGATGTGCAGTTACTGACACACACACAGGAGGTCTCGGATGTGCAGTTACTGACACACACACACAGGGGGATCTCGGATGTGCCGTTACTGACACACACACAGGGGAGTCTCAGACGTGCAGTTACTGACACACACACACACAGGGGGGTCTCGGACGTGCAGTTACTGACACACACACACACACACAAGGGGGTCTCGGACGTGCAGTGACTGACACACACAGGGGGGATCGGACATGCAGTTACTGATACACACACAGGGGGGTCTCGGACCTGCAGTTATGGACACACACACACACACACACGGGTGATTTCGGACGTGCTGTTACTGACACACACACACAGTGGTTTTCTGCTGCATAATATTCCTGTGGCATCTTATTATATCCAACAGATACAGGCATTGTTTTAGGAATATTAACATAATGTCAACTCCCCCTGACTTTTAGACTGAGCGGGAACGCTTCCCACGACAGAGACGGTTTGACAGTGCAGTCCAGAGGAGTAGGGCAGATATTAAGGAGAACGTGGGGGTTGCAGCGCAGCAGGGAATTCCCCGGGACGATACCTGCAGAGAGAAGGGGAGCCCGTGCAAGACAAACCGGACAGACCTGGAGAAGATGGTGCCTCCACTGGCAGCTGTCAAGGGTAGGTGACAAAGTGCATTTTGCTCACACCCCATCACTGATCCGACACTGTCGCAACCCAGGGACCGCACAGTGTCCCAGGGACAGCCCCTTGCACCCTCACTGCTCCCATACTGTCCCACGGACAGCACCCTGCTCCCTCACTGTCCCAGGCACAGCACCCTACTCCCTCACTGCACCCTCACTGTCCCAGGCACAGCACCCTACTCCCTCACTGCTCCCTCACTGTCCCAGGGACAGCACCCTACTCCCTCACTGCTCCCTCACTTTCCCAGGCACAGCACCCTGCTCCCTCACTGTCCCAGGCACAGCACCCTGCTCCTTCACTGTCCCAGGCACAGCACCCTACTCCCTCACTGTCCCAGGCACAGCACCCTACTCCCTCACTGCACCCTCACTGTCCCAGGGACAGCACCCTGCTCCTTCACTGCTCCCACACTGTCCCAGGGACAGCACCCTGCTCCCTCACTGCTCACACACTGTCCCAGGGACAGCACACTGCTCCCACACTGTCCCAGGTACAGCACCCTGCTCCCTCACTGCTCACACACTGTCCCAGGGACAGCACCCAGCTCCCTCACTGCTCTCTCACTGTCCCAGGGACAGCACCCTGCTCCCTCACTGCTCACACACTGTCCCAGGGACAGCACCCAGCTCCCTCACTGCACCCTCACTGTCCCAGGCACAACACCCTGCTCCCACACTGTCCCAGGGACAACACCCTGCTCCCACACTGTCCCAGGGACAACACCCTGCTCCCACACTGTCCCAGGGACAACACCCTGCTCCCACACTGTCCCAGGGACAACACCCTGCTCCCACACTGTCCCAGGGACAACACCCTGCTCCCACACTGTCCCAGGGACAACACCCTGCTCCCACACTGTCCCAGGGACAACACCCTGCTCCCACACTGTCCCAGGGACAACACCCTGCTCCCACACTGTCCCAGGGACAACACCCTGCTCCCACACTGTCCCAGGGACAACACCCTGCTCCCACACTGTCCCAGGGACAACACCCTGCTCCCACACTGTCCCAGGGACAACACCCTGCTCCCACACTGTCCCAGGGACAACACCCTGCTCCCACACTGTCCCAGGGACAACACCCTGCTCCCACACTGTCCCAGGGACAACACCCTGCTCCCACACTGTCCCAGGGACAACACCCTGCTCCCACACTGTCCCAGGGACAACACCCTGCTCCCACACTGTCCCAGGGACAACACCCTGCTCCCACACTGTCCCAGGGACAACACCCTGCTCCCACACTGTCCCAGGGACAACACCCTGCTCCCACACTGTCCCAGGGACAACACCCTGCTCCGACACTGTCCCAGGGACAACACCCTGCTCCC
>NC_057746.1:9288021-9373554 GCF_004010195.1 Chiloscyllium plagiosum | reverse complement strand
ACAGCACCCTGCTCCCTCACTGTCCCAGGACAACACCTTGCTCCCTCACTGCTCCGTCACTGTCCCAGGGACAGCACCCTGCTCCCTCACTGCTCTCTCACTGTCCCAGGTACAGCACCCTGCTCCCTCACTGTCCCAGGACAACACCTTGCTCCCTCACTGCTCCGTCACTGTCCCAGGGACAGCACCCTGCTCCCTCACTGCTCCCTCACTGTCCCAGGTACAGCACCCTGCTTCCTCACTGTCCCAGGACAACACCTTGCTCCCTCACTGCTCCGTCACTGTCCCAGGGACAGCACCCTGCTCCCTCACTGTCCCAGGACAACACCCTGCTCCCTCACTGCTCCGTCACTGTCCCAGGGACAGCACACTGCTCCCTCCCTGCTCCCACACTGTCCGAGGAACAACACCCTGCTCCCTCACTGTCCCAGGTACAGCACCCTGCTCCCTCACTGCTCACACACTGTCCCAGGGACAGCACCCTGCTCCCTCACTGTCCCAGGACAACACTCTGCTCCCTCACTGCTCCGTCACTGTCCCAGGGACAGCACACTGCTCCCTCACTGCTCTCTCACTGTCCCAGGTACAGCACCCTGCTCCCTCACTGTCCCAGGTACAGCACCCTGCTCCCTCACTGCTCACACACTGTCCCAGGGACAGCACACTGCTCCCACACTGTCCCAGGGACAGCACCCTGCTCCCTCACTGCTCACACACTGTCCCAGGGACAGCACCCTGCTCCCTCACTGCTCTCTCACTGTCCCAGGTACAGCACCCTGCTCCCTCACTGTCCCAGGGACAGCACCCTGCTCCTTCACTGCTCCCACACTGTCCCAGGTACAGCACCCTACTCCCTCACTGCTCCCACACTGTCCCAGGGACAGCACCCTGCTCCCTCACTGCTCCCACGTTGTCCCAGCCCAGGGACAGCATACCACTGCAGCACCATCTGTCAGTTCATTTCGCACCCTTCATGTTTGTCCTTATATGACAGTATTGATGTATAAATGGCATCCGTAGTTGGGTAGCTGTGCCGGACAGCAAATGTGATAGTATTGATGGGCTGAACAGCCCGTGTGCCTCTCTTGATGGATTGCCTATCCTGTGCTTCCTTCCTGCTGCCTGATGTTGCGGACTGTGCTGTGTGTTCCAGATGCCACGGTGGTGGTGGTGGTCAGCAAGGCGAACGTGCTGCAGGCCATCTACTTCCAGGACAACAGCATGAAGCGGACATTCGAGAGGTTCCCGGAGGTGCTGCTCATGGATGTCACCTACAAGTGGGATACCCTGCGGCTGCCCACCTTCCTGCTGCTGGTGATCGATGGTAATGGCGAGAGCGAGCTGGTGTGCATGTGGTTTGTCCAGAGCGAGGAGCGCGAGACCATCAAGCAGCTGCTGCACATCTTCAAGCAGAAGAACCCGGCGGCAGAGAGGATCCAGACGGTCATGTGCAGCGGAAAGTCCAACCAGGGCGAGGTCATCTCCGAGGTGCTACCGCACAGCAAGCCCATCACCTGCCTCTTCCACACCCTGCGGACCTTCCAGACAGACATCACCACTGACAAGCTGCAAGTGACAGTCGGACAGCGGTGAGTACTGATGCTCCGCTCCTTTCCCGGGATACACCTTTATCCCATGTAGTCCTGTCAGTGGGTGTAGTCCAGTCAGCGGGTGTAGTCCTGTCAGCGGGTGTCGCTCTGTCAGCGGGTGTAGTCCTGTCAGTGGGTGTAGTCCTGTCAGTGGGTGTAGTCCTGTCAGTGGGTGTCGTCCTGTCAGTGGGTGTAGTCCTGTCAGCGGGTGTAGTCCTGTCAGCGGGTGTAGTTCGTCAGCGGGTGTAGTCCTGTCAGCGGGTGTAGTCCTGTCAGTGGGTGTAGTTCCATCAGTGGTTGTAGTCCAGTCAGCGGGTGTAGTTCTGTCAGTGGGTGTAGTCCTGTCAGTGGGTGTAGTCCTGTCAGTGGGTGTAGTCCTGTCAGCGGGTGTAGTTCCGTCAGCGGGTGTAGTCCTGTCAGCGGGTGTAGTCCTGTCAGCGGGTGTAGTCCCGTCAGCGGGTGTAGTTCCGTCAGCGGGTGTAGTTCCGTCAGCAGGTGTAGTTCCGTCAGCGAGTGTAGTGCCGACAGCGAGCATAGTTCTGTAAGCAAGTGTAGTTCCGTCAGCGAGTGTAGTTCCGTCAGTGGGTGTAGTCCTGTCAGCAGGTATAATTCCGTCAGCGGGTGTAGTCCTGTCAGCGGGTGTAGTTCCGTCAGTGGGTGTAGTTCCGTCAGTGGGTGTAGTTCCGTCAGTGGGTGTATTTCCTTCAGTGGGTTTAGTTCCGTCAGCGGTGTCGCTCTGTCAGCGGGTGTAGTCCTGTCAGCGGGTGTAGTCCTGTCAGTGGGTGTAGTCCTGTCAGCAGGTGTAGTCCTGTCAGTGGGTGTAGTTCCGTCAGCGGGTGTAGTTCCATCAGTGGGTGTAGTTCCGTCAGCGGGTGTAGTTCCGTCAGCAGGTGTAGTTCTGTCAGCAGGTGTAGTTCTGTCAGCGGGTGTAGTTCTGTCAGCGGGTGTAGTTCTGTCAGCGGGTGTAGTTCCGTCAGAGGGTGTAGTCCAGTCAGCGGGTGTAGTCCAGTCAGCGGGTGTAGTTCCGTCAGCGGGTGTAGTTCCGTCAGCGGGTGTAGTTCCTTCAGTGGGTGTAGTTCCGTCAGCGGGTGTACTCGAGTCAGCGGGTGTAGTCCTGTCAGCGAATGTATTCTTGTCAGCGCGTGTAGTCCTGTCAGCGGGTGTATTCCTGTCAGTGAGTGTAGTTCTGTCAGCGGGTATATTCCTGTCAGCGGGTATATTCCTGTCAGCGGGTGTAGTCCTGTCAGCGGGTGTATTCCTATCAGTGAGTGTAGTCCTGTCCGCGGGTGTAGTTCCGTCAGCGGGTGTAGTCCTGTCAGCGGGTGTAGTCCTGTCAGCGGGTGTAGTCCTGTCAGTGGGTGTAGTTCCGTCAGCGGGTGTAGTTCTGTCAGCGGGTGTAGTTCTGTCAGCGGGTGTAGTTCCGTCAGCGGGTGTAGTTCCGTCAGCGGGTGTAGTTCTGTCAGCGGGTGCAGTTCCGTCAGCGGATGTATTCCTGTCAGCGGGTGTATTCCTGTCAGCGCGTGTATTCCTGTCAGTGAGTGTAGTCCTGTCAGCGGGTGTAGTTCTGTCAGCGGGTGTAGTTCTGTCAGCGGGTGTAGTTCTGTCAGCGGGTGTAGTTCTGTCAGCGGGTGTAGTTCTGTCAGCGGGTGTAGTTCTGTCAGCGGGTGTAGTTCTGTCAGCGGGTGTAGTTCTGTCAGCGGGTGTAGTTCTGTCAGCGGGTGTAGTTCTGTCAGCGGGTGTAGTTCTGTCAGCGGGTGTAGTTCTGTCAGCGGGTGTAGTTCTGTCAGCGGGTGTAGTCCTGTCAGCGGGTGTAGTCCTGTCAGCGGGTGTAGTCCTGTCAGCGGGTGTAGTCCTGTCAGCGGGTGTAGTCCTGTCAGCGGGTGTAGTCCTGTCAGCGGGTGTAGTCCTGTCAGCGGGTGTAGTCCTGTCAGCGGGTGTAGTCCTGTCAGCGGGTGTAGTCCTGTCAGCGGGTGTAGTCCTGTCAGCGGGTGTAGTCCTGTCAGCGGGTGTAGTCCTGTCAGCGGGTGTAGTCCTGTCAGCGGGTGTAGTCCTGTCAGCGGGTGTAGTCCTGTCAGCGGGTGTAGTCCTGTCAGCGGGTGTAGTCCTGTCAGCGGGTGTAGTCCTGTCAGCGGGTGTAGTCCTGTCAGCGGGTGTAGTCCTGTCAGCGGGTGTAGTCCTGTCAGCGGGTGTAGTCCTGTCAGCGGGTGTAGTCCTGTCAGCGGGTGTAGTCCTGTCAGCGGGTGTAGTCCTGTCAGCGGGTGTAGTCCTGTCAGCGGGTGTAGTCCTGTCAGCGGGTGTAGTCCTGTCAGCGGGTGTATTCCTGTCAGTGAGTGTAGTCCTGTCAGCGGGTGTAGTTCCGTCAGCGGGTGTAGTCCTGTCAGTGGGTGTAGTCCTGTCTACGGGTGTAGTTCCGTCAGTGGGTGTAGTTCCATCAGTGGGTGTAGCCCAGTCAGCGGGTGTAGTCCAGTCAGCGGGTGTAGTCCAGTCAGCGGGTGTAGTCCAGTCAGCGCGTGTAGTCCTGTCAGCGGGTGTATTCCTGTCAGTGAGTGCAGTCCTGTCAGCGGGTGTAGTTCTGTCAGCGGGTGTAGTCCTGTCAGCGGGTGTATTCCTATCAGTGAGTGTAGTCCTGTCAGCGGGTGTATTCGTGTCAGCGGGTGTAGTTCTGTCCGCGGGTGTAGTTCCGTCAGCGGGTGTAGTCCTGTCAGCGGGTGTAGTCCTGTCAGCGGGTGTAGTCCTGTCAGCGGGTGTAGTCCCGTCAGCGGGTGTAGTTCTGTCAGCGGGTGTAGTTCTGTCAGCGGGTGTAGTTCCGTCATCGGGTGTAGTTCCGTCAGCGGGTGTAGTCCTGTCAGCGGGTGTAGTCCTGTCAGCGGGTGTAGTCCTGTCAGCGGGTGTAGTCCTGTCAGCGGGTATAGTCCAGTCAGCGGGTGTAGTTCCGTCAGCGGGTGTAGTCCTGTCAGCAGGTGTAATCCTGTCAGCGGGTGTAGTCCTGTCAGCGGGTGTAGTCCTGTCAGCGGGTGTAGTCCTGTCAGCGGGTGTAGTTCTGTCAGCGAGTATACTCCAGTCAGCGGGTGTAGTTCCGTCAGCGGGTGTGGTCCTGTCAGCAGGTGTAGTCCTGTCAGCGGGTGTAGTTCCGTCAGTGGGTGTAGTTCCATCAGTGGGTGTAGTTCCATCAGTGGGTGTAGTCCTGTCAGCGGGTATAGTCCAGTCAGCGGGTGTAGTTATGTCAGCGAGTATACTCCAGTCAGCGGGTGTAGTTCCGTCAGCGGGTGTGGTCCTGTCAGCGGGTGTGGTCCTGTCAGCAGGTGTAGTCCTGTCAGCGGGTGTAGTCCTGTCAATGGGTGTAGTCCTGTCAGCGGGTGTAGTCCTGTCAGCGGGTGTAGTCCTGTCAGCGAGTATACTCCAGTCAGCAGGTGTAATCCTGTCAGCGGGTGTAGTCCTGTCAGCGGGTGTAGTCCTGTCAGTGGGTGTAGTCCTGTCAGCGGGTGTAGTCCTGTCAGCGGGTGTAGTCCTGTCAGTGGGTGTAGTCCTGTCAGCGGGTGTAGTCCTATCAGTGGGTGTAGTTCCGTCAGCGAGTGTAATTCCGTCAGTGGGTGTAGTTCCGTCAGCGGGTGTAGTCCTGTCAGTGGGTGTGGTCCTGTCAGCGGGTGTAGTTCCGTCAGTGGGTGTAGTTCCATCAGTGGGTGTAATCCAGTCAGCGGGTGTAGTCCAGTCAGCGGGTGTAGTCCTGTCAGCGGGTGTATTCCTGTCAGCGCGTGTAGTCCTGTCAGCGGGTGTATTCCTGTCAGCGAGTGTAGTCCTGTCAGCGAGTGTAGTCCTGTCAGTGGGTGTAGTCCTGTCAGCGGGTGTAGTTCCGTCAGTGGGTTTAGTTCCGTCAGTGGGTGTAGTTCCGTCAGTGGGTGTAGTTCCGTCAGTGGGTGTAGTCCAGTCAGCGGGTGTAGTCCAGTCAGCGGGTGTAGTCCTGTCAGCGGGTGTAGTCCTGTCAGCGGGTGTAGTCCTGTCAGCGCGTGCAGTCCTGTCAGCGGGTGTATTCCTGTCAGTGAGTGTAGTCCTGTCAGCGGGTGTAGGCCTGTCAGCGGGTGTAGTTCCGTCAGTGTTGCAGTTCTGTCAGCGGGTGTAGTTCCGTCAGCGGGTGTAGTTCCGTCAGCGGGTGTAGTTCCGTCAGCGAGTGTAGTGCCGTCAGCGAGCATAGTTCTGTCAGCAAGTGTAGTTCCGTCAGCGAGTGTAGTTCCGTCAGTGGGTGTAGTCCTGTCAGCGGGTGTAGTTCCGTCAGCGGGTGTAGTTCCGTCAGCGGGTGTTGTACTGTCAGCGGGTGTAGTTCCGTCAGTGGGTGTAGTTCCGTCAGTGGGTGTAGTTCCGTCAGTGGGTGTCGTTCCGTCAGCGGGTGTAGTTCTGTCAGCGGGTGTAGTTCTGTCAGCGGGTGTAGTTCTGTCAGCGGATGTAGTTCTGTCAGCGGGTGAAGTCCTGTCAGTGGGTGTATTCCTATCAGTGAGCGTAGTCCTGTCAGCGGGTGTATTCCTGTCAGCGGGTGTAGTTCTGTCAGCGGGTATATTCCTGTCAGCGGGTATATTCCTGTCAGCGAGTATACTCCAGTCAGCGGGTGTAGTTCCGTCAGCGGTGTCGCTCTGTCAGCGGGTGTAGGTCTGTTAGTGGCTATAGTCCTGTCAGTGGGTGTAGTCCTGTCAGCGGGTGTAGTTCCATCAGCAGGTGTAGTTCCGTCAGTGGGTGTAGTCCTGTCAGCGGGTGTAGTTCTGTTAGTGGCTGTAGTCCTGTCAGTGGGTGTAGTTCCGTCAGCACGTGTAGTCCTGTCAGCGGGTGTAGTCCTGTCAGTGGGTGTAGTCCTGTCAGCGGGTGTAGTCCTGTCAGCGGGTGTAGTTCTGTCAGCGGGTGTAGTGCCGTCAACGCGTGTAGATCCATCAGCAGGTGTAGTTCCGTCAGTGGGTGTAGTCCTGTCAGCGGGTGTAGTTCTGTTAGTGGCTGTAGTCCTGTCAGTGGGTGTAGTTCCGTCAGCGGGTGTAGTTCTGTCAGCGGGTGTAGTTCTGTCAGCGGGTGTAGTTCTGTCAGCGGGTGTAGTCCTGTCAGTGGGTGTAGTCCTGTCTGCGGGTGTAGTCCTATCTGCGGGTGTAGTTCTGTCAGCGGGTGTAGTCCTGTCAGCGGGTGTAGTCCTGTCAGCGGGTGTAGTCCTGTCAGCGGGTGTAGTTCTGTCAGCGGGTGTAGTTCTGTCAGCGGGTGTAGTCCTGTCAGCGCGTGTAGTTCTGTCAGCGGGTGTAGTTCTGTTAGTGGGTGTAGTCCTGTCAGCGGGTATATTCCTGTCAGCGGGTGTAGTCCTGTCAGTGGGTGTAGTCCTGTCAGTGAGTGTAGTCCTGTCTGCGGGTGTAGTCCTGTCTGCGGGTGTAGTCCTATCTGCGGGTGTAGTTCTGTCAGCGGGTGTAGTTCTGTTAGCGGGTGTAGTCCTGTCAGCGGGTGTATTCCCGTCAGCGGGTGTATTCCCGTCAGCGGGTGTAGTTCCGTCAGCGGGTGTAGTTCCGTCAGCGGGTGTAGTTCCGTCAGCGGGTGTAGTCCTGTCAGCGGCTGTTGTTCCGTCAGCGGGTGTAGTCCTGTCAGCGGGTGTAGTCCTGTCAGCGGATGTAGTCCTGTCAGCGGGTGTAGTCCTGTCAGCGGGTGTAGTTCCATCAGTGGGTGTAGTTCCATCAGTGGGTGTAGTCCAGTCAGCGGGTATAGTCCAGTCAGCGGTATAGTCCAGTCAGCGGGTGTAGTCCAGTCAGTGGGTGTAGTTCTGTCAGCAGGTGTAGTTCTCTCAACAGGTGTAGTTCCATCAGCGGGTGTAGTTCCGTCAGCGGGTGTAGTCCAGTCAGCGGGCGTAGTCCAGTCAGCGGGTGTAGTTCCGTCAGCGGGTGTAGTTCCGTCAGCGGGTGTAGTCCAGTCAGCGGGTGTATTCCTGTCAGCGGGTGTATTCCTGTCAGCGGGTGTATTCCTGTCAGCGGGTGTAGTCCTGTCAGCGGGTGTAGTTCTGTCAGCGGGTATAGTCCTGTCAGCGGGTGTATTCCTGTCAGCGGGTGTAGTCCTGTCAGCGGGTGTATTCCTGTCAGCGGGTGTATTCCTGTCAGCGGGTGTAGTCCTGTCAGCGGGTGTAGTTCTGTCAGCGGGTATATTCCTGTCAGCGGGTGTATTCCTGTCAGCGGGTGTAGTCCTGTCAGCGGGTGTATTCCTGTCAGCGCGTGTATTCCTGTCAGCGAGTGTAGTCCTGTCAGCGGGTGTAGTTCTGTCCGCGGGTATATTCCTGTCA
Organism: Chiloscyllium plagiosum; assembly: GCF_004010195.1. Lineage (NCBI taxonomy): Eukaryota > Metazoa > Chordata > Chondrichthyes > Orectolobiformes > Hemiscylliidae > Chiloscyllium > Chiloscyllium plagiosum. The sequence goes on along the minus strand of NC_057746.1, from coordinate 9,365,682 downwards.
GCGGGTGTAGTTCTGTCAGCGGGTGTAGTCCTGTCAGCGGGTGTAGTCCTGTCAGTGGGTGTATTCCTATCAGCGGGTGTATTCGTGTCAGCGGGTGTAGTCCTGTCAGCGGGTGTAGTCCTGTCAGCGGGTCTAGTCCTGTCAGCGGGTGTATTCCTGTCAGCGGGTGTATTCCTGTCAGCGCGTGTATTCCTATCAGTGAGTGTAGTCCTGTCAGCGGGTGTAGTTCTGTCAGCGGGTGTATTCCTGTCAGCGGGTGTAGTCCTGAGGCGGAGGCAACCCAGACTTCACCTCCCACCTTTATCCCTCATCTTCCCTCTGCCCTTCCCAAAATCCCTGCCTTCCCAGCCGTCATCTCCACTGTGTCACCTTATCCCTCTCAGCGGTTCATTGGGAAGGCAGCCAGTTGAGGGTGACGACTTTCAGGAGAGGGCTCGGTACACTTGGGTCTGTTCTCGATGGAATCAAGAAGGATGAGAGGGGGATCTCACTGAAACGCAAAGAATACGCAGAGGGGTCTGGGTAGAGTAGACGCAGAAAAGATGTTTCCACTTGTGGGAGAGATAAGGATCTGAACAGCTGCAGGGAGAAGGAATGACCCTCTGAAACATTTGGTAGATATAATTCATCTCCGTGACAATTTCTGTTTCTATATAACTCCCGCTGCATCACTGTATGTGTGCCTCTTATCTGTTTATCAATTACAATACTCAAGGTATCTCCATTTGTCAGGCTACCTCACAGCTTACTATTTTTCTTACTGCTTCTGACATTCAATGTCTCTACCTCCCTCTGATTCTCCAGTTACATTGATGTGCATCAATGAAAATGTCAGCCTGTGCATTTGTTGGTAACTGAATCTCATATTGATTTCTATGTCATCTTTGTTGAATTTTCTGCTTTGCTTTTTTTAAATTTGTTCATCGGGCGTGGTCAGGATTTATTGCCCCATCCCTAATAGCTCTGGAGAAGGGGATTGTCCGCCATATTTGTGAGTTTTTACATGGCAAGGAGAGTAGGGTGACCCACAGTGTTGCCAGAAAGGGACGTCCAAGATTTTGAAGCAATAACAGTGAAGGAGCATCGGAATAGTTCCAAGTCAGGATGGCGTGTGGTTTGAAGGGAAACTTGCAGTCACTGATGGCATTCCCATGTAACCGCTGGGTATTTGAAGTCAGAGCTTTGGAAGGTAATCTCGGAAGAGTCTTGCTGGGTTGCAGCAGTGCATCTTGTAGATGATGGGCATTGTGGGCCCTCTGTGCATCAGGGACGAGGGGACCAAGTGCCAAAAGTAATGGATTTGGGGCCAGTAAAGCAAGCTGCTTTGCCCTGGATGGTGCCATCCTTCTTGAGCATTGTTGGAGCTGCACTTGTCCAGGCTAGTATTCCATCGCAGCCCTGACACACGTCTTGTAGATGGTGGGCAGGGATTCCTGACATAGAAGTTACCTGGAGAAAGTGAGGGCTGCAGATGCTGGAGATCAGAGCTGAAAATGTGTTGCTGGAATAGCGCAGCAGGTCAGGCAGCAGCCAAGGACTAGGAGAATCGACGTTTCGGGCATAAGCCCTGCCACAGAATCCCTAACCTCTGACCTGCTCTTGAAATTTATGAGGCTGATGCAGTTCATCTTCGGTCAAAGGTAACACAAAGTGTTAATATAGATATTAGATGTATAGCCTCCCTACAGTGTGGAAACAGGCCCTTCGGCCTGACAAGTCCACACCGACCCTCCGGAGAGTAACGCACCAATACACCTAACCAACACATCCCTAAACACTACGGGCAGTTTAGCATGGCCAATTTACCTAACCTGCACATCTTTAGATTGTGGGAGGAAACCCACGCAGACCTGGGGAGAAAGTGCAAACTCTACACAGACAGTTGCCCGAGACAGGAATCGAACCAAGTGGAAACATCTTTTCTGCGTCTACTCTAACCACTGAGCCACCGGCTGCCCCGTGAGGGATGTAGGTATGGTAATGCCATCGAGTATCAAGGGTCAATGGTTAGATACTCTATTGTTGGAGATGGTCATGACCAGGCAACTGTGCAGCACAATGTTTGTTACATTATCAGGACCAAGCCGAATGTAATCCTGGGAGAAAGTGCAGACTGCAGATGCTGGAGATCAGAGTCAAGGGTGTGGTGCTGGGAAAGCACAGCAGGTCAGGCAGCATCCGAGGAGCAGGAATTCCTGATGAAGGGCTTATGCTCCTCGGATGCTGCCTGACTGGCTGTGCTTTTCCAACACCACACTCTCAAAAGACAATAGTCAACAGGTGCAGGAGTAAGCCATTCGGCCCTTCGAGCTAGCACCACCATTCATTATGATCATGGCTGATCATTCCTCAATCAGTCTCCTGTTCCTGCCTTATCCCCATAACCCTTGATTCCACTATCCTTAAGAGGTCTATCCAGCTCTTTCTTGAAAGTATCCAGAGACTTGGCCTCCACTGCCCTCTGGGGCAGAGCATTCCATACACCCACCACTCTCTGGGTGAAGAGGTTTCTCAACTCTGTTCTAAATGGCCTATACCTTATTTTTAAACTGTGTCCTCTGGTTCGGGACTCACCCATCAGCGGAAACATGCTTCCTGCCTCCAGAGTGTCCAACCCTTTAATAATCTTATATGTCTCAATCAGATCCCCCTCATTCTTCTAAACTCAAGTGTATACAAGCCGAGTCGCTCCAATCTTTCAACATATGATTGTCCCGCCATTCTGGGAATTGACCTTGTGAACCTATGCTGCACTCCCTCAATAGCCAGAATGACCTTCCTCAAATTTGGACACAATACTCCAGGTGCGGTCTCACCAGGGCCCTGTACAGCTGCAGAACTTCCTCTTGTTATGAAGGTCAGCATACCATTAGCTTTCTTCACTGCCTGCTGTACCTGCATGCCTGCTTTCATTGACCAACGTACAAGAACACCTAGATCTCATTGTACTGCCCCTTTCCCTCACTTGACTCCATTTAGGTAGTAATCTGCCTTCCTGTTCTTGACACCGAAGTGGATAGCCACACATTTGTCCACATTAAACTGCAAGTGCCATGCACCTGTCCACTCACCTAGCCTGCCCAAGTCACCCTGTATTCTCCTAACATCCTCTTCACATTTTACCCTGCCACCCAGCTTTGTGTCGTCAGCAAATTTGCTAATATTACGTTTAATGCCTTCATTTATATCATTAATGTATATTGTAAACAGCTGCGGTCCCAGCTGTGGTACCCCACTGGTCACCGTCTGCCATTCTGAAAGGGATCCGCTTATCATTACTCTTTGCTTCCTGTCAGCCAGCCAACTTTCAATCCAAGTCAGGATTTTGCCCCCAGTATCATGTCGTCAGCAAATTTGCTAATATTACGTTTAATGCCTTCATTTATATCATTAATGTATATTGTAAACAGCTGCGGTCCCAGCATCGAATCTTGTGGTACCCCACTGGTCACCGTCTGCCATTCTGAAAGGGATCTGCTTATCATTACTCTTTGCTTCCTGTCAGCCAGCCAAATTTCAATCCAAGTCAGGATTTTGCCCCCAGTATCATGTGACCTAATTTTGCTCACTAATCTCCTATGTGGGACTTTATCAAAGGCTTTCTGAACGTCCAGGTAGACTACATCCACTGGATCTCCCTTGTCCATCTTCATAGTTACATCCTCAAAGAATTCTAGAAAATTAGTCAAGCACGATTTCCCCTTCGTAAATCCATGCTGACTCTGACCTATCCTGTTACTGCTATCCAAATAAGTTGTAATTTTGTCTTTTATAATTGACTCCAGCATCTATCCTACCACTGACGTCAGGCTAACCGGTCTATAATTCCCTATTTTCTCTCTCCCTCCTTTCTAGAAAAGTGGGACAACACGATCCACCCTCCAATCTGCAGGGACTGATCCTAAATCTATAGAACATTGGAAAATGATTACCAATGCGTCCATGATTTCTAAAGCCATCTCCTTAAGTACTCTGGGTTGCAGACCATCGGGTCGCAGGGACGTATCAGCCTTCAGGCCTAACGGTTTATCCACTACCATTTCCTGCCCAATATAAATTCCCTTCAGTTCATCCTCCCGCAGTCCAAGAGTTAGGTGAATTAGCAGTGTAGAATTGCCCCACTGTGTCATAGGGATGTGCAGGTTAGGTGGATTCAGATCAGCCATGGGGGAACGTAGGGCTCCGGGGATGGGGGTAGGTGGGTGGAATGCAGTTCTGAGGGTCAGTGTGGATTCAATAGGCCAAATGGCTTCACACGCTGCAGTGATGCTGTGACTGTGCAGAACTGCTTTAGGACGCATTTCTGTGCATTTTTCCCAGGAGAAAGGGAGTGTATTTTTTTTTACTTTGTTTCTCGCCTCCCACGGCCATTTTGACTTGTTTTCTTATTTTCCCCCCCCTCCCCCCCCAGGAACCTGCTGCTGGAGATCCTGCATAACATGTGCTACGCAGCGTCGGCTGAGGAGTACGATCTGTTGTACCATCAGCTGCTGGACACCAACGCCCAGCGGGCGATCGACTACTTCCACCGGCAGTGGCACGGCAGCCGCGGGCAGTGGGTGGAGAGCTTCAAGCATGAGGGCGAGACCTACCTGACCAGCACCGTCAAACGGGTGGAGCTGCTGAGCCAGCAGCTGCAGGCCCGGCTGGGCAAGCCCGCCGACTCTGCCAGCCTGGCGGAGGGCCTGCTGAGGGCGTTGGGCGGCCTGCGGGCCGAGAGCGAGGGCCGGGACGGCCAGCAGCAGCTGCGGAGCCCACCGGCGGAGTCCAGCCCGGTCGCCGCGGCCTACTGGGAGCTGCTGACCGGCTACGCCTTCGCACGGGTGTGTCGCGAGCTGGAGGAGGCTGAGTGGGTGAGCTTCCTGAGCGCCGGGCCCGAGCGGGCACGGCCCGCCTGCCGCCGCCGGGCACTGCTGACCGGGACCGGCGGCTGCCAGTGCGCCTTCCGCACCGCCATGAAGCTACCGTGCCGGCACCTGCTGGCGCTGCGGCGGCTGCGGGGGCATGAGCTGTACGACCCGACGCTGTGCTCACCACGCTGGAGCCGCCAGCACTGCCAGAGGGACCAGCCGCCGCCGGCGCTCCTCCTGCCAGAGTCCGAGCCTGTCCCTGCCCAGCCGCCAGCAGCTGCGCCCCCCTCGCTAGGGGAGCAGACCCCAGCGGTGGCAGCCACCGCTGCGCAGCAGGAGCGCTACAGCCAGGCGTACCGGCTCTCCCAGAAACTCTCACTGCTCGCGGCCGGCTGCCCCGCCGAGGAGTTCGACAGCTGCCTGGCCGTCATGACCACCGTCACCAACATCTGGGCTCGGGGCGGTCAAGTGCAGGTCACCGAGATAAACGGTTGGTAACTGTCTTCGGAAAGACGTGTGTGTGTCTGTGTGGGTGTGTGTGTCTGTGTGGGTGTGTGTGTGTGTGTGTGTGTGTGAGTCTGTGTGTTAGTCTGTGTGGGTGTATGTGTGAGTCTGTGTGTGTGTGTCTGTGAGTGTGTATGTATTGGTGTGGGTGTGTGTGTGTGTGTGTGTGGGTTTGTGTGTGTGTCTGTGAGTGTGTATGTGTCTGTGTGTAAGTGTGTGTGTGAGTGTGCATGTGTCTGTGTGAGTGGGTGTGTGTCTGTGAGTGTGTATGTGTTGGTGTGGGTGTGTGTGAGTGTCTGTGTGTGTGTCTGTGTGAGTGTGTATGTGTCTGTGTGTGAGTGGGTGTGTGAGTGTCTGTGTGTGTCTGTGAGTGTGTATGTGTCGGTGTGGGTGTGTGTGTTCATGGGGGGTTGGAGGGGGCAGCAGGAGGCTACGGTGCAAAAAACAAATTCAATCATAGAATCTCTGCAGTGTGGGAACAGGCCCTTTGGCCCAACACCCACGCAGACACGGAGAGAATGTGCAAACTCCACACAGACAGACACCCGAGGCTGGAATCGAACCCAGGACCCTGGTGCTGTATGGCTGCAGTGTTAACCACTGAACCATGGTGCCACCCATAAATTTCTTTAGGGTTTGAGCTATGGGGAGAGGCTGAATAGGCTGGGGCTGTTTTCTTTGGAGTGTCGGAGGCTGAGGGGTGACCTCATAGAAGTTTATAAAATCATGAGGGGTATGGATCGGATAAATAGACAAAGTCTTTCCCTGAGCTGTGGGAGTCCAGAACTAGAGGGCATAGGTTTAGGATGAGAGGGGAAAAAATTTTAAAAAGACCTATAGGGGCAACTCTTTCATGCAGAGGGTGGTGCGTGTATGGGATGAGCTGCCAGAGAAAGTGGTGGAGTTGGGTGCAATTACATTTTAAAAGCATCTGAATGGGTATATGAACAGGAAAGGTTAAGAGGGATATGGACCAACTGCTGGCAAATCAGACTAGATTAGTTTAAGATATCTGGTTGTCATGGACGAGTTGGAACAAGGGATCTGTTTCTGTGCTGGGTGGCATGGTGGCTCAGTGGTTAGCACTGCTGCCTCACAGCACCAGGGTCCCAGGTTCGATTCCAGCCTCGGGCGACTGTCTGTTTGGAGTTTGTACATTCTCCCCGTGTCTGCATGGGTTTCCTCCTGCAGTCCAAAGATGTGCAGGTTAGGTGAATTGCCCACGCTAAATTGCCCGTAGTGTTAGGTGCATTAGTCAGGGGTAAATGTAGGGGAATGGGTCTGGGTGGGTTACTCTTCGGAGGGTCGGTGTGGACTGGTTGGGCCGAAGGGCCTGTTTCCACACTGTAGGGAATCTAATCTCTGTGACTCTATATATTCATTCACAGGATGAGGGAGTCACTGCCTAGACCAGCCTTTATTGCCCCTCCATAATTGCCCAAAGGGTATTTCAGAGTCAACCACATTGCTGTGGGTCTGGAGTCACATGGAGGCAGTCTCCTTCCCTCAAGGACGTGAGTGAACCAGATGAGTTTTGTTCTCCCCCAACAGCCGATATTAGATTCATGGTCATTGTCAGACTCTTGGTTCCAGATTTTTATTGGATTCAAATTCCACCCTCTGCCGTGATTCGAGGCCAGGTGCCCAGAATATTACCTGAATCTCTGGATTAGCAGTATAGTAATAATACCAATAGGTGTACAAAAAAGCAAGAGCACATGCAAACACGACAAGACTACAAATGGTGTGTGCGGCGTGTGCTTGTAATCTGATATACAGTGTATGCTGGAGAAACATCTGACAACGCTGTTTCAGTGGTTAGCACTGCTGCTTCACAGCACAGGGGACCCAGGTTCGGTTCCATCTCCGGACTTCACACATTCTCCCTCTCTCCTGCTTCCCCCCACAATCCAAAGATGTGTGGGTTAGCGAGAATCAGTTTTTTCTAATGATGTGCACTTAAAGACCTTTTTGATGCTCAGTATGTGAGGAGTCCAATGAGGGATGAATCATGTAATGGGAAATGAGCAAGTGCAGATCCACGAAGTAACTGTAGGTGAATGTTTAACTGATAACGATCATCCAACAGGTTTATAATAGCAATTTAGTAAGATATAAGTAAGACAAACAGCATGGTCATAAATAGAATGGAGAGAAGCTAAAAGTAGGACTTGAGAAGAACTTGGGGAAAATAGACTCGGAAAAGTATTGAATGAAGACACTATATATGTTTAAAACTGTAATCAATAATCTGCGAGAGAGAGATTCTACTAAAGGAACAAAACAATGAATACATATTTTGATGAATAAATAAGTTGGCAACGTTTAAACTAAAGTAAAAGTTGCATTAAGTATATGGGCAGTGAGGGATAGGATGATGTACTATTGCATTGGAAACGTGAAAATCAATATTCTGTGGAACATGTCAGGAATACAGGAAGAATCTGAATTGGGATAGGCTCTAAGCAATGGACGCAAAAAGCTCTTGGGAAATAAAAATATTAAATAACAATTTTTGCCTCTGTAGTTAGCAAAGCAATGCCATTGGAAGATGGTAAAGAGATATGTGAACATTTAAGATAGAAAGGCGGGCGATAATTAATAAATCAAACTCCGAGAACGTGAGAAGCGTAGGGATGACCCAAATTCTTTTGTATCAGAAGAAGTTACAAAAGAGAACAGAGGCTTTAGTACATATTGTATTGTAGATGTGAAAATCTATATACCACCCAGGTCCTCTGTTGCGATCACATTTTCTATCGTTCACTGTGGTGTCCACTGTGTTGCATGTGTCATCTGTCGCTGGTTACTACCATGTCCTTTAATCACCATTTATTTGCCACATCCAGTATTGTCAATTGTTGTCGCATACGTGTACTGTCACTGGTTGTGGCCTCTTGTTGCCAGGTATTGGCATGTATTGTCTCACTACTTGTTACCATGTTTTTTGCCACCAGTGCCACGCACGCTTTGCATTGCCAGTTGTTAAGTGCCCCCTTACCTTGTTACTACGCTTGATCATTATTAATGTTTGTGACTGAATGCATCTACAAGTTACTTTTGTGAATATTACTGTCCTCTAACATCACTCACCAGGGCTTGCTACTTTATTTTCAGTGACTCGCCCAGGAGAGGACAAACCGCCCACACCCGAAAACATGCCAAGCGAGGTTAACAACACAAATCAGAACTGAGTTTAAACCCAGCGCACGTCGGACAAGAGAAACTCCTCACGTTCACCGGGGATGGATTGCCCTTACTCTGATCCGGCTTCAGGATGTGTACAGATGGATTAGGCTCATACACTCACCCCTCAGACACGCTCGTCCGTGATCCTCACTGCACAGCGGGCTGTCTCACTCGGCCTTCGGTTTGACTGTGAAGTTAATTCATTTGAAGGCCTGAAGCTCAGTTGAATTGGCCTGTCATAAACAAGGGAGGGATTCTGTGGTGATCCTGGTGCCACGATTTGTGAGGGGAATTGCCAGTTTGTTCCCATCAGTAAGGTGTTTAACTCTCAATGGATGAGAGTCTAAACGTAACAAGAGGAAGAGAGGCAAGAGCACTGGACTTTTAAGCCCGAACAGTCGCAAATGCAGAGTGTGTGAGCAGAGAGCCATGTTGAAGTCAAGTGTGTCCACACCTTTGGTATGTTTCTGACAATGGCATTGACGGGCAAGATAGGTTTGTTCAAACTGTTGAACAGATACTGACACTTCCCTCATTCCGAGGCACAAGCATCTGTTTTTCACGAAGGAGCCTGGAGACAGGTATGGATGGACGGATGGAGAGGCTGCCATCTGATCAGGCCCGTGACTGAAGCTGGAACAGTAAAAGGCCATTCAGCCCCTTATGACCAGGGATTGTTGGGCAGTGAGTTGACAGAATCCTCCCTACCCTCCTGCCAGCCTGTATTACTTAGAAACTATCGCACCCTCCCCACCCTCAAAGAAAAAGCAAGTTTAATGGAGCAAGACCTTTATTGCAGGGCCACGAATGGAACTTGTGTCTTTCCTGATCAGTTGTGATCATGCAGCATCCTTTGCATGTCCTTCCCTTACTCGGACAGAATGGGAGAAACGGGAGGTTCAGCACATCCTTCAGGTAAAAACAGAAAAGGTCAGAGACATGCAGTGCCTGGAAAGAGCAGAGAGATTATAACATTTAATCCATGTGTAACCCTTCAAATTCCAACAGGTTCTGCTTCAATATGGGATCAGTAAGAACTGTTCTCTAAAATTATCAAAGGATGTACACTTCTCAGTTAAGGATTGAGGATTTGGACTTTACTGACAATGTGCTTTACAGATTCCCAACAATCTCTCTGCTCTTCACAGACACTGCATGTCTCCTGCTTCTACCTAAAGGATGTGTTGAACCTCCCATTTCTCACATGCTGTCCTAATAAGGGAAGGCCACTGCAAAGGAGAAATCAGCCAACTCTCTGCCCAACAATCCCTGCTGATCTCATGAGGGGCTGAATGGCCTTTTACTCTTCCTACTTCAGTCACAGGCACGATCAGATGGCAGCCTCTCCATCCACCAGTCCATACCTGTGACCAGGCTCCTGAGGGAAGAATAGGCTTGTGAGGTGCCAACACTGTATTCCCTCCCCACTCTTTCATTCCCACTCTCCCCCCTGTCTCTCACTTGCTCGCCCCCTCTCTTGTTCTCTCTCCATTACTTTGTCCTTTCCCTCACTGTTGTGCTACTTTCTTTTCTGTTGTTTCCTTTCTCCCTGGTGCACTCTGCCTTGCCTCATGGTCCTTTCTCATTTTCTCCCGTTGCTAAATCTGACCTAAAAGCAAAAAGGGCCAGGGAAATTCAGAGGGCCTGGTAACATCTGCAGAGACAGAGAAACAGTTAACTTTCTGAGTCCAATATGACCCAAATTCAGAACTCAGTTCTTCAGAGCATGTTACAGAGAGTCATTAGACTCCAAATGTTGGGTTTGTTTCTCCCTTCACAGGTGCTGCCAAACCTGCTGAGTTTCTCCATCACTTCCTGTTTGCATTACAAATCTGCACCTACATTATTTTTGCTTTTATCTTCATCTGACCAGTTCTCCCAAATTTCTGGCATTCTCTGTGCCCTGTTTGCTTTGCCTCCTTGCCAGACAGTTGAGTCTAAATTGTTGAGATTCTCTTCCGAGCTCCGTGCAATGGCTGATTCTTTCTGATCAATGTACCCGATTGATTCTCATGTGAATGAAATTTTTATTAATACATCAGGTCTTTTTGGATACGCGAAGCATTGTTCCAACAATGTTGGGATAGCTCTATGTATAGCACTGGTTTGAATTAACTTCCTTTAGTGTGTGAAAGGTCCGATGTGATTGTGAATTATTCACACTTTTTAATAATGTAGTGGGGCTCATCTATAGAGTGTTTTCTGTACAATAAAGGCTTTTCTTTCACAAGCAACAGCTCCATTTGTTGTTTTATGTCCAATTCCCATTCTAGTCACGGGAATGGCCTGTTATTGGTGTTACCTGGATAATCACTGATAGCAAATGGAGAATTGTGTAAACTGCTAAACTGTTTGCAACCAACAAAAGCGTAGTCTCATAAAACATTCGTGGTATCTTCGTTGGTTTGTGACACAAAAATTACATCGATTGAGCTGAATGAGTCACTTAATGCTGCAAAAATGGCGAGTTCAGTGTCATCTCTCTCTCATGCAGTGCTTCCCAATCTATTTCTCAGTGTGACCATTTTAACGCGTGGAAACTTAACATAATCCCAGATATCAATGAGGTCAAAAGTAGACAGGCAGGAGGCAGGAAGACACAGCGAGCCAGGCAGCATCAAGAGAAGAAGGGTTACACCCGAAACATCAACTTCTCCACCTCCTGAAGCTGCCTGGCTTGCTGTGCTCTTCCAGCCCCCTGCCTGTCTACTTTGGATTCCAGCATCTGCAGGTTTTTTTGTGTCTCTGACCAAGTCAACAAAATCAAGCCAGTGACAATGTTTCATTTTTCTCATTTCTATGCAGCTTCGTATTCTCCTCTCCTTCCCTGAGGAATTAGATGGTGCTAATTCCCAACTTGAATGTCACAGTGATTATCTGGTAGTAGCAGTTTGCCACGTGTTTCTCCGGGCCTTCAAGCAGCTCCACATTCATCACAATGTCCCTCCATGCTCCATGGACACCATACTCTTTTACCCACCCACCACAAAAAGTCAGCATGGGCAAACCACGAGCCTCATCACATTATTTTTTTTTCCCAGATCAACTCACGCACCACTTCAGCAACTCAAGACTTCGCTTTGGAATTTTGCACCACTTCCGATCTGTCAGATAACTTACTGTGTGCGTAGACATGCGTTTCATGTATCAACGCAGGACAGGCATTTCTCAGCACTCACGGCATCAGGGTCCCAGGTTCGATTCCAGCATCTTTGTCTGTGTGGGTTTTCTCCGGGTGCTCTGGCTTCCTCCCACAGTCCAAAAATGTGCAGGTCAGGTGAATTGGCTGTGCTAAATTGCCCATAGTGTTAGGTGCATTAGTCAGAGGAAAGTGGGTCTGGGTGGGTTACTCTTCAGTGGGTCAGTGTGGACTGGTTGGGCTGAAGGGCCTGTTCCCACACTGTAGGGAATCTAATCTAATCTTACTTTGCACTGATTTGGAGGCTCCCAGTGTCTACGAATGCATGGGTTTATTCAGCACTGAGGGAAAGGTAGGCAGTTCATCTTGGTGCAGTGGACAGCAAAGGGGTGGCTGTACAGCAGTGTGCTACATCAATGTCACATCTACACTATGAGTCAACAGTTTACACAGCAAGGCAAAAGTGAGGACTGCAGATGCTGGAAACCAGAGTTTAGATCAGAGTGGTACTGGAAGAGCACAGCAGGTCAGGCAGCATCCGAGGAGCAGGAAAATCGATGTTTTGGGCAAAAGCCCTTCATCAGGAATAGAGGCAGGAAGCTTCCAGGGTGGAGAGATAAATGGGGGGGAGGGGAGGCACTGGGGAGAAGGTAGCAAAGAGTACAATAGGTGAATAGCGGGTGGGGATGGAGTTGATAGGTCAGCGGGGAGGGTGGAGCGGAGTTTACTCACCAAACTCACCGCACATGCTTCAACCAAACAAACATGGCTGAAAGTCAAAGGAGTACAGTCCTTTGTGGAGTAGCAACAATGTTTCACTCCCTCAGTGATTATTCAAATCCACTTATTGTAGATTGAAGTATTATACTGCTGCTGTTTCTACCTGGATATCTGTCGTCATGGCCAGTCTCATCTGTCTTGGGCCGCCATTACGCATCCTCTTTGTCCAATTAAATATTAGGTGGACTCATTTCCACACTGCCTCCTAAGACAGATTTCTGCAGCACATCAATTTTGATCATATAGCCAAAATACTGACCTTTTCTGGATGTTAACCTTTTGGAGTTCTTTTACGTTTGCAATTGTAAATGCCTCTTCATTTGTCTAATGCTCTGCACGTTAACCTTTCGGAGGCACAGATCACAGAAACCTGGGTCAACGTTCCATCACTATCAGGGGGAAGTGAGTACTGCAGTTGCTGGAGAAGACGGCCAAGTTTAGAGTGGTGCTGGAAAAGCACAGCATGTCAGGCAGCATCCGAGGAGCAGGAAAATCCACGTTTCAAGCAAAAGCCCTTCATCAGGTTCCATTACTATCATTCTAGGACAGCTGACTATCTATATCAAGTCTTAGTTGGTGTGAGTCTGGAGTCACAGTCTAGGATGTTCTTCCCTAAAAGGCATCGGTGAAGCAAATCAGTATTTATCACAGTCACCATTCCGCTAATACAAGAGTTTCTAATTCCAGATTTTGTTCATCGAATTCCAACTTCACCAGCTGCCATCGTGGGATTTCAACCCAGCATATTAGCCTAGAGTTTTGGATTCCTAGTCCAGTAACAGGTTACCATGACATAAGAAATGAGAGGCTGCTGAAATTTCTCCAGGGATCGGACATAGTCCTGCCTGCACGCTGTCCGATTCAGCTCCTCTTGTCCCAGTGTGCGTCCAGTGACAACCATGAGGAAACTGCCTAACACCGCTTTCCAATGTGGCTCCATGCTGGTGAATGAGGGACACAATGATTACTGCTCCCCAGTGTGTGAACACACCAGTGACCTGGAAGGCTACTATGCACACACAGAATCCTCTTTACAAAGGGCACACCCGCAATGTCCAGCTTATGGGTTGGCTGTACTGAGGCGTACTGAGCTTGTGATGAATGAGTCCCATTCTTGCTGGACAGTGTGCATGTGTGCCTGTGAATACCACCAACGCAACAGGCAGTTGACCAGCCTGCCAACATTAACAGATAAAGATGTACAAACCAGCCATTCAGGAGAGATGGGCAGCGATCAAGGGACAAAAAGGAGTGAACTTGAAAAATGAATGAAAATGGGTCAAAAGTGTGGTGCTGGGAAAGCACAGCAGGTCAGGCAGCATCCGAGGAATATAAGCCTGAAACGTTGATACTCCTGCTCCTCGGCTGCTGCCTGAGCTGCTGTACTTTTCCAGCACCACATTCTGTCTCTGATCTCCAGCATCTGCAGTCCTCACTTTGTCGTAATGAATGAAAATGGCCTAACCGTACAGTTATACATCGACAATGGTGACTATACCCATGGGTTGCATTTCCTATCTCCATGATCAGCTACTGATCAGGTTCCCCACTCCTGGGCACTATTAAATCTTCTTAGATAGACCCTGATGCTGTAACAAACTCAGAGTTCGTGTGCTGTTAGTGAAAGAACTGCTTGTTCATGTGATGTTGTGCTAGTGTTTAGTGCAAGGATGTTAAAATAGCAAGACAATAATTTTAAAATTCCAAACCCTTCAAACTAAAACTTAAGTTAGTAATTTTATCATTGACTAGTGTCCTACACTGATTACAATTGAACAGAATATATTAGGTTAATTGATTAATGCACTTTGATTGCTTTACATTTACAAAGAAGAACAGTCTAATTGTTAAACTATAAAGTGAGTGCTGTTGTAGCTTCAGGAGGTTGGAAGCTCATATTGAGACATGTCTTTAGATTAGCATGTCCTAGTGCCCATGAAGTAATAGATTGTGGTCAAATACAATTTTGCACAGTGCCTCAAATATGCCCAATGTTGTGTTCCTAGATTTGCACTGAATCTTTAGTTGTAGTGCCATAGAAAATGATAAGCAGTACTCTCATTGCGAAGACTACGTCTATGCGGTAGTCACTAGCAATATTTTCTTAACAGATGCAGACTAGTTACCTGAAATTTGGTACACATTCTCAGATGTTAGTGTGACTTTTGCAAACTCTTCAGGTCTGGGTGTGGCATTGTCTTTTCTGGTTGCTTGGTTGATGCTGGGCAGTTTGTACATTTTGGTCCATTTTAACCAAGTCCAGAACTATATTGATAGCATTTAACAGTCAAGCACATTGTGGTGGGTCTGAAAGCATAAACAGGCCAGATTGAGTAAAGACCACAGATTTCCACAGCCCTTCCCCCAAAAAACATTCATGAGTGAGAAGCAAAAGCAAAAATTCTGAAAGAGATGTTAAAAAAAACACAACAGTCTGGAATCTCCTAGTCAGCTATATTTCACATTTAAAGTTCCTCAATTGCCACAATAGAATAGAATCAGAGACATAAAGCACAGAAGAGGCTGACAAGATACTTCTGTCAAAAACCCTGACTTTATAAGGAAAGGTTATTTTGCAAGTAGTATGACAAAACTTTAGAATTAATCAACATCTACAAGTGATGCAAAATCAGAATTGTGTTAACAAAAGACAGATTTCTGACTCACAGTATTGTCTTGTTGAAAACTTTTGGTTCATCCCTTCACTAAATCTTGCTCAGAATTGCTAAGGCCTCCCGAACATTTTGTGTTCCCAGATTGCAGTGATGTTGATTTTTAGCTGGTCCCAATTATGTATATGTTAATGTCTGCCTGTGTGTAAAAGATGTTCCTGCAGTTTCCTCACACTGACTGTCACTAATTCACCTCGATACACAGAGGCCAGAGTCACAAAGAGGCAGAGGTTCTGCCAGGGGAATGACCAGGACTGAAGAGTCCTGGGTTGGGAAGCTGATGTGAGGAGCCAGGAAGTGAAATTGGAACAACTTCCTGCTGCACTGTAACACACACTCCAGTCAGTGAGTATGCTCTAAACAGTCAGGACAAAATACACTTTCCAATGCAGGCTTTCATCCCCCACTATTCATCATCAAATTCCTTTTTCTTTGTGCTGCTTCTAGATGTTTCTCAATAGTTACTTGTAACGTGGAAAAGTCACCCAGCAGGAGTCACATTGTCCCCACACTCTGAGACAATCTATAATTTATATCTACAGTTCAAAATGATGCAGTTTAAGAGGAAAATCATTTATACCCTCATGGTATGGTCCAGGATAGAAGAAAGGAAACAGTTTCTCAGTGAATGTGTCAGTGAATGTATAGAGATGGGACATGTCATCAGCATTGTAAAAGGTCACCTGCCCTCCCTCATAGTCCAGGTAAACTCCGATGGTCCTGGGCTTCACACTCAGAGTCAATTGGACAAATGAGCGATCAGTAGCTGTATATTTGTTTTCACTCTGAAGCCACACAGTCCAGTAACCGTATTCTGGTCCGAGATTAATCTCTTCCTTCCTATTGGATGACTCTTCAGTCACACCCAATGCCCACACAGTCTTTCCCCCAACCTCTACCTCCCAGTAGTGTTTCCCTGATGTGAATCCCTGTGAGCCTAGGACACATGGAGCTGCATCAAATCTCTCCAGGTCAGGAAGCTGGAATGTCTTGTTTCCGGCTCTCACACTGGTCAGGTCCTTCGACAGGATGAGTTTACAATGTGCTGTGTTTGGATCCAGGGTCAGTGAGGCTGGAACTGGCAAAGTAAAATAAACATTGTGTTACTATATTTTACTGAGGAACATGGATGAACACAAATTAATATTTGATGTCTATAAAATTGGAATCATATCCTGTCCATAACTTCAGCATTGTGAGTATTATAGAGTAGGTACAGTATACAGTACACCACAAGAGCCCCTACACACGGGTCAAAGCTTTTTTTTCTCCTTAATCAACATGTTCAGATGCGACACACCTCTGAAGTGGATGTCACTTGAACCCACACCTCCTGACTCAGAAGCAGGGACACTGCCACTGTGTGACAGAAGCCCCTTTACGGAGCAAGGCTTTAGTGCAAACTTCTCTCCACCAATTTTGAAGCTGTCCTTGTTTCCCCTTAAAGGGATTTGCACAGGGTTCTCGTGGCACTGTCTCCTATCTCTGAGCCAGAAGGTCCAGGTTCAAGCACCACCTGCTGCCCAAGTGTGTCATAACATCGCTGAACAGGCTGATCACAAATATCGACAGGAAGACCCTTTTCTTTGAATTAAGTGGCCTATATTTGTCACAGGCCAGACATGAGCATGTTCTCTGCACATCGTGCTGAGTCTCATTATTGTCCACAATGAGCTAGAAAGTCTTGGGTGCAACATCACAGTTCAAGAGTCTCTGATACTACCTGCGGTCAAGGAGACACCAGTTTGCGAGCGATGAGCAATATTTAGAGATTGAAAATTCTTCCATCTTCGGGATATCTCAAAAAGCAGCTTATCACTCACCCAATAAAAATTATATTGCAGCAGAAAGTGAACACATTTTAAAAGTGGAAGATTATTTGCAATGATCTATGTCAATAGATCAATGATCTAATACAAGCCTCATTTCTAACTTTAAACAGAAGTGGATTGTTCATGTTTAACCTTAAGGTATACAGGGAGATGGGACACCAAATACATAGTTAGATGCAACATCACTCACAATCATAGTGAATGGTTAAACAGGCTTAAGGGAGGTGAAACGAGCTTCCTCCTGGTGTTATGTTCACCGTTCAGATTCTGGGCTTAGAGAGAAACAGTTAGCCAAGGCTCCAAAGTCTGATCATTTTCCAGAGGTAGGTCCAAGTGTATAAATATCCTGATCCCTTTATGCTTGTGTCATGTAAACCATAGTTCTTTGACTGAGAGGGCAAAGACTGCTGCCCTCTATTGTTAGTAACAGGCAGCAGTTACAGGGGTGCTGCAGAGGACACAATGCTATGAGGTTTCTGACTCTCAATGTCAACAAAGCAAAGGAACTGATCATTGACTTCAGGAAACCAGGAGGGGGACACGTCCCTATGAACACCAACAGAGCGGAGGTGGAGATGGTCGAGAGCATCCTGCTCCTCGGAGTGACAACAACTGCCAATCTGTCCTGGACCTCCCATGTAGATCCGACAGTCCCCGGGGTTGCTCAGGAAATTCGGTATGTCCGTAAAGACCCCCACCAACGTTTACAGATACACCACAGAAAGCATTCTGACCGGGTGCATAACAGCATGGTATCACAACTGGGCTTCCCTGGACTGTGAACACAGCCCAGACCATATCGAAAGCCAATCGCCAATCTGTGGACTCTACCTACACTTCCTGTTACCGTTGAATGGCTGCCAACATCATCAAAGACCTCTCCCATCCCAGTAACACTCTCTTCCAACCTCTTTATCAGGCAAAAGTTACAGAAGTTCAAACTAATGCAATCATAGGTTGAAGAACAGCGTCTTCTCTGCTGTTATTAGACCGATGGATAGACCTCTCTAATTTCAAATCCAACGCTGATCCTGCTTTGTGCACCTCCTGTGCAGGTGGAACCTGGATGCCTCACTCTATCTAAGTGCCCTCTGATCTGTATATCCTTCTTTGCTCTGATCTGCCTGTACTGCTCGCAAAACGTTTCACTGCACTTAGCTACATGTGACAACAATAAATCCACTCAAACCAAACCTGGAGAGATGATCTGTTTCATTTGCTTCCACACTGTGTAGAGTAATGGGCCTCGGAATTCTATGTACTTCCGTCTTGGAAATGTCAGTATTATTTCATCTTCACTGCACTCTGGAATTTCCCCTTCCTCATCTTCATCTTCACTGTTCTGTGGATTTTCCTTTCGATTTTTTCCTTCCTCCCCTTCATGCAGGTACCTGTTTAAATAGAACTGACATAGTCACTCACTGTCTGATACAAAACTGGAATCACAGAGTAAAACCACATGAGGGTTTGGATTGGATACTTGCCTTTCTCTCAACCTTCCTAGTTCCTGCAGAACAGAGAAACAGATTATACGTTATTCCAGTTGTGACACGATTTAGAATATGCTTTATATAAAAGTGGCACTCTTAGTAAAATGTAAAGTGAGGGAGAGGGAATTTACAAAGGTGCCAGTAATGTGATGTATGTCAGTCACCATGTACCAGCTCAGCACCCCCACCCTGTAATAGACCCACTCAACAGGACCTCTTTTGCTGAAGGGTCACGGATCAGATCCATGTATTTCAGGTTGCTATTTATTCACTGACTCAGAGGCTGCCTTGGGTCTGTGCAGCACTGAACCGCTGACAATGATGTTACACCTTCTTCAGCAACACGAGAGGAGGTTCCGCCTTTCTGTGTTTGTGTCTTGTTTCCTCTGATCTCCCCCCTACCCCCACTGTCATTACCATTACCATCTTCTACTCTGAAGGATTTTCGATTGCTGTGTCAAATCACTATGATATCGGTGCAGGCCACCTCTTCCCTCCCACTGCTTCTCCGCAGTTATACTGCCAGCAGTACGATGTACTGACAGTACGAGACAACCTTCTCAAACCTCGTTGTCCACATTGTGGGGTTTGAGCTTCATTATGAAGCATTGCTTACAGCTTGGGGATTGGATATTAAGGGTCACCTTGAGAAAAGCGATTCCGTCTTGCTGTTCAATGTTTAGACGAAGGTTCCCCATCTGCTCATCAAGTGACACAACTTCCTCTTCAATTTCTTTCAGATTTTCCTCCATCAGTCGGAGATCTTCCTCCTTTTGTCTCCTCAGCCTTTCCAATAAATGTTTCTCTTTCGCATCAAGATATTGATGGATTTTAGCAAACTGGGTGGAGATCTCTTGTTCCAGCGACCCAGAGAGTTCCTAAGATAGTGAGAGAGAGCATTGGAACAGCAGGTTGCTAAAGGCTCATTGTCTTTAAGGGGAAACAAAAATCATACTCACATCCAGTTCAGAAATCTTCCCCTCCTGCTGTCGCTTTAATTCACTCTTACTTATCTTTTTCACCTCCATGGAATCCAAGGATGCTTTCAGCTGGTCCTATAAATGGAATCAGATCTCATCATAATCCATTGCAATGTCGGTCATTATTTTACAAAGTGTGAGGGCAGCCGTGAGGAGAATGTTACCCATTACATATATGGGGCCCCTCTGTTTATACAGGCAGAGTGAAAAATCTTCATGAGTCCAGGGATAGGTTCAACCAGATGTGCATAAATCCTATCCCTTACTATTCTCTCTAAGACTTTGCCCACAACAGAAGTGAGACTCACCGGCCTATAGTTACTATATGGGGCCCCTCTGTTTATATAGGCAGAGTGAAAAATCTTCATGAGTCCAGGGATAGGTTCAAACCAATAGCTGGTTGACCAATATATACTGGAGTAATAGTCGATCTCATGTAAAAGTCGATCCCCTATTTTTTGGCCAAATACCTTGCACAAAGCTTATCACCAAATTACTCCAAATGGGAGTGAATCCTGTCCCTAAGAATCTTTATTTCCCTAAAGATGTAAGACGCATCGGCATGTAATTTCTCTGATGATCCTGTTGTCCTTCTTGTACAAATGGATAAAATTGGCCATTCTCCAGTTCTCTGGGACCTTGCCTGTGACTAAAGAGGACACAAAGCATTCTCACAGTGCCCCAGCAATTTCCTCCCTCACCTCCTTCCACATTCTGGCATAGATCCCCTCAGGTCCTTGCCACTTATCTGATTTAATGCTTTTCAAAACACCCAATCCCTCCTCCGCTTTTTTCATATTGACACATCCTAGAATGTGAACATACCCCTCTCTCGCCTCACTATCCACTATGTCCTTCTCCTTTATGAATACCCACCTCCTGGGCTTCACACATAAATTCCCTCCTTTATCCTTGAGTGAACCTACCCTTTCCCTGATTACCCTCTTGCTCCTTCTATGCAGATAAAACACCTTGGGATTTCCCTCAATCCTGTTTGCCAAAGACATTTCACGGTTCCTTTTAGCCCTCCTACCTCATTGTTTAAGCCCTTTCCTGCTTCCTTTAAATTCCTCATGTGCTCTGACACGCTTCAGTTTCCTAAACCTTAGATATGCTTCTTTTTTTTTGACTGAGCTCACAGTATCTCTGATCACCCAAGGTTCCTGAATCTTGCCATCCTTCTCCTCCATTTTCCGAGGAAGATGCTGGTCCTGAACTTAATCAGCTGGCCCTTAAAAGATTCCCAGATGTGGATTTACTCACAAACAGCCACCCCCAGACTATATTCCCCTGTTCTTAATATTGCCATAGTTAACCTTCCTCCAATTTAGTCCCATGGCCTGGTACAGTACCTGCTCTGCCCAGGACCATAAGAAACTACAGAAGGTGGTGTACACAGCCCACAGCATCAGTGAAGCCAACCTTCCATCCATGAACTATAAGTGTATGGCACATTGCTGCAGAACGGCTGCCAATATGATCAAAGACCCCTCCCACCCTGGTAATGCTCTCCTGCAACCTCTCCCATCAGGCAAAAGATCCTGAACATTTGCACCACCAAGTTCGGGAATAGCTTCTTCCCAGCCGTGATTAAGCTGATGATTGGACTCTCTAACCTCAGATAATGCTGACCTTGCTAATGTTGCTTTCGAGGTCAATTCCTGGAATGGCGGGATTACCTTACGCTGAAAGACTGGAGCGACTGGGCTTGTATACCTTGCGTTTCGAAGACTGAGAGGGGATCTGATTGAGACATAGAAGATTATTAAAGGATTGGACACGCTGGAGGCAGGAAACAGGTTTCCGCTGATGGGGGAGTGCCGAACCAGAGGAAAACCACTCCTTAAAAATACGGGCTAGACCATTTAGGACAGAGATGAGGAGAAACTTCTTCACCCAGAGAGTGGTGGCTGTGTGGAATGCTCTGCCCCAGAGGGCAGTGGAGGCCCAGTCTCTGGATTCATTTAAGAAAGAGGTGGATAGAGCTCTCAAGGATAGTGGAATCAAGGGTTATGGAGATAAGGCAGGAATAGGATACTGATTAAGGATGATCAGCCATGATCATATTGAATGGTGGTGCAGGCTCGAAGGGCAGAATGGCCTACTCCTGCACCTATTGTCTATTGCCTAGTGCATGCCCTGTGCAATGGAACTGCATGCCTTTGATTAAGTCTCTTGATTTGTACATCCTTGCTTACTGTGACCTGCTTATACTGCTCATAAACAAAGCTTTTCACTGTATCTCAGTACACATAGCAATAAATCAATCAATCAAGTAACTTAAAAATTACACAATTATGGTCACCGATAATGAAAAGCTCCCCAATGGAACTTTGATCACCTGGCTTGGCTCATTCTCAGTTACCAAGTCTAGTGTGGCGCCTTCTCAAGTTGGATTGTTTACATATTGCTTCCAGAAATGCTCTTGGATCTACCTAACAAATCACACCCCACCACCCTCAAAAATCAAGCCGCTGCCAATATGGCAATTCCTCGTCAAAACCCTGTTGTTTTTACATTTTTCTATAATCTGCCCACATATCAGATCCTCTACCACCCATTGGCTGTTGAGAGGCTGCAGTACAATCCCATCATAGTGATTGCACCCTTCCTATTCCTGAGCTCTACCCATAAGGCCTTGCTGGATGAGCATGACGTACATCTCTAATGCCCCAACACTTTTACATCCCTCTCTATCAAACCTGAAACATCTATATCTCAAAATATTAAGCTGCCAGACTTGTCCCTTTCTCAAACAAGTCTCTAATAGCTATAACATTATAGTTATATGCATCAATCCAAACTCTACATTCATCTGCCTGACCTGTCATGTCCCTCGCATTAAAGCTCACATATGCCAGATCTCCTGTCCCTGCACGTTCAGTAACCTCTCCTCTCTACTGGCCTTAGTCTCTAACTAACCTTACTGGCCTTAGTCTCTAACCCCTCCTCAATCATTTCACGTGCTGACGCACTGCTCTCGTTCCTAAACCCCTGCCACACTGGTTTAAACCTACCTGAGTGGCACTAACAAAGCTCCCTGCCAGCACATGGGTGCCCCTCCAGGTTAGGCACAAACTGTCCCTTTTGTACAAGTCCAACCTGCCCTGGAAAACACCTACTCATCTCAAGCCCTCCTTCCTGCACTAGCTCCTTAGGCACGTATTTAACTGTGCTATCTTCCTATTCCTAGCCTCACTAGCTGATGGTACAGATAGTAACCCCAAGGTTACAGCCCTAAAGGTCCTACTTTTCAATGTATTACCTAAATCTGAACACCCTTTGCAGGTCACTCTTTCTGTCTGTGTCTTTTGTGTCAACATGTACCATATCTTCTGGCTGCTCGCTCTCCCTTTTGAGAATATCCCCTGCCCACTCAGACACATCCCTGACCCTCACACCAGTGAAGCAACACACTATGAGTAGAATTTCAGGACTTTCCCAATGGGGGTTCATCGGCTGTTTCTGGCTTCGGATTCCCCTCCTTCCTTTAATCATTGAAAGATTTCTCCAATGTATATTGGAATATAGTAGAATCTAATTAGAATTAGAGGGGGTCAATTTAGAATGGAAATGAGGAGACATTTCTTCAGCCAGAGAGTGGTGGGCCTGTGGAATTCATTGCCGCAGAGCGCAGTGGAGGCCGGGACGCTAAATGTCTTCAAGGCAGAGATTGATAAATTCTTGATGTCATGAGGAATTAAGGACTACGGGGAGAATGCTGGTAAGTGGAGTTGAAATGCCCATCAGCCATGATTGAATGGCAGGGTGGACTCAACGGGCCAATTGGCCTTACTTTCACTCCTATGTCTTATGGTCTATATTGAATAATACAAACTTCAATACATCAAAGCAACCTCTGCTCTCGTCTGAGTGCTCAACCCGTTCAATTTTGCAATTTTCTGTTTTTTTCTGGAATTCCACTGTATGACTTCTGACATTATCAATGCGTCTCAGAGAGACCCAGTGTGTGTTCACTTCCTATCAGCACACAGCTATCAGTTCTGCCCTGAATTAATACACTTCACTGGAACTGCACTACGGCACAGTAACAGTGGAAATACTGAAATGAAGGAAACTTACGGAATAAGCAGCCTGGGTGATAACAGAATCAGTCTGTACTGAAGGAGATTTAAAGAAAAGCTTCAGCTCCAGTTACCAACACTCCTGGATTGTTCTGGAACCTCCAAGAATGGGAGAATAATCTTCTGAGCAAACCAGGAGAGAGAAAAAACACAAGGACATTGAAAAAAAAAAGAGTTTTGCAACATTTTTGATCTCTTTAAGAATGTCAGAATTGGGAAAAGGGTTGTGTGAATGGTCTGTTCACTTTCCAATTGGTTGGGAAGATATTGATGTGGAGGACGGAGACAGCAGGTAACCAATAGCTTGGAGCATGTGGGCGGTGTGTTTACAGACAGGAGATGATGTTCTATTCCCCAGATGACAGCAATGGTAGAAACGCAGCACAGCTTACACTGAAGGTAGCTAACTTGAAGCTACATTAAGACGACCAACATGTTAATGGTGATATATTAAGGAATAGCAGAATATTTGGAAAATCAGAATGTAATCAAACTGCATGAGCTTGGCTTTGTGAAAGGACTATTCCTATCCTTATGGTTTGATGGCTGTAACACATCGATTCACAAGTGATTAATACAGTCCCTCACAGTAGCAGCTCCCTGGTATGATTTCCATTCCTTGTCATCTGCAGATTTAGATCCTGGATTCAATTACAGAATGCTACATTATGGGGAGGATGTCGATGCGCTGGGGAGACGGCAGTGTGATATACAAAAATGGTTCCAGGAATGAGCAACTTCAGTCATGCTGGATAGATCAAAGAAGTTAGGACTGTTCTCCTTCAATAGAAGAAGATTGACAGGAGATTTGGTCAGGGATTTCAAAATCATGAGCAGGTTGGGCAGAGTAGATTGGGCAAAAACTTCGGAAAGAAAAACAGAATGAGAGAGCATAGCTTTAAAACAAAGCAAGGATAACGTAAGGGGAAACAAAGCTTTTAACACAGCAAGTAGCGAGGGTGTGGAACAAGTTGATAGAGTGTGGAGCTGGATAAAGCACAGCAGGTCAACTAGCATCAGAGGAGCGGGAGTGCGGACGTTTTGGGTTGGGACCCTGAATCAGGTCTGGAGAGGGGGAAAGGGGCTGAGAAATAAATAAAGGGCAATGGGCCTGGAGGGAAAGGAAGGTGGGATGACAATGGGTGGATGCAGGTGGGAGATGATTGTGATTTGTCAGTGGGAAGAGGGATTGGCTAGGTAGGAAGGAAGATAGATGTTAGGTCAAGTCAAGGGGTGGGGGTGGAATGGGAGGGGTTGGGAACAAACTGACCAGAGATGTTTCCTGAACTGACACTCACATTCTCTCTCACACAAACACGCCCACACTCACTCAGATGCATAGAAACCTCAAACTCACATTCTCTCAAATACACACACAGTATCACACACACTCTCAGATGCATAGTTCCCCTCATACTCTCTCACACACACTAACATGCACACAGACACACACAGACACACAGTCTCTCTCTCCCCCTCACACAGACTCTCTCTCCCCCTCACACACACACACGCGTGCACACACATGTAAATCTATGGGGTAAATTTGCAGATTTCTGTTTACAAATACATTCTATTTGTTCATAAAACACACAACTTGTAGACTGTCAGTTAATCTGGCATTTTATAAACTCCTACTTTGGAAATAAAAGACACAGGAGAAAGTGAGGACAGCAGATGCTGGAGATCAGAGCTGAAAATGTGTTGCTGGAAAAGTGCAGCAGGTCAGGCAGCATCCAAGGAGCAGGAGAATCGACGTTTCGGGCATAAGCCCTTCTTCAGGAATGAGGAAAGTTTGTCCAGCAGGCTAAGATAAAAGGTAGGGAGGAGGGACTTGGGGGAGGGGCGTCGGAAATGTGATAGGTGGAAAGAGGTCAAGGTGAGGGTGATAGGTCAGACGGGAGTGGGGGCGGAGAGGTCGGGAAGAAGATTGCAGGTTAGGAAGGCGGTGCTGAGTTCGATGGATTTGACTGAGACAAGGTGGGGGGAGGGGAAATACCTTGTCTCAGTCAAATCCATCGAACTCAGCACCGCCTTCCTAACCTGCAATCGACTGCAGATGATTAACAAGAAGGGCTCCAGGGATGAGAAACTTCATTCATGAGGATTGTTCGAAGAAATTGGGACTGATCTCCTTCCAGAGAAGAGGATGGAGAGGAGATTTGATTGAGGTTTTGAAAATCATGAGCGGGTTAGACAGAACAGATTGGGCTAAAATCTCTAAAAGAGAACAAGAACGAGATTTAAAATGACGTTCAAGCAAAACAAGGATAATATGAGTGGAAATAAAGCTTTTCACAGAGCAAGTATAGAATACACTGCCTGAAAATGTCATGTGGGTAGGATAAACTGAGGCCTTCAAGAGGTACTGGGTGATTACTTGGAAAGAAATGGTGCACAGGCATATGGGGAAAAGGCAGGAGGTTAGGTAGCAGCAGCAATGGCCATAACCATACTGCAATTCTGATTTCTCACTGTAAGAGGTCAGCATTGGGCTGAAAGTGAACAAACAGAAGGAATGTGCAAATTTCACCAGGAACTTTAAACTGCCTTAAACACAACCCAGTAAACAATGGAAGACTGGAGCCGGGTAACTCACTCTCTCTGCCACAACCCCCCACCTTACCTTGTACTTTTGAACCGCCTGCTGTAGCGGCAGGAACCTGTGATCTGAATGGAGGGGGGTATCCACACAACTGGCACAGACCAGAATCTCATCCTCCTCACAGAACAGGATCAGCTTCTCCCCGTGTTCCTCACAGACCTGGTGTACACTCTCCCCCTGACCCTCACAGTCAGAGTGACCCTCCTGCAGCTTCAGCTCCAGTAGCCGGGCCTTCCCACAGAGACTAGCCAGCACCCTGTTACTGGTGTAGCTCCTCCGGGGGAGAACGAGCTGACATTGTGGGCAGGACACCGCCTGACGCTGCTTCCCCCAGTATTTCTGGATGCAGCATTTACAGAAGTTGTGCTCACATTGCAACCGCACCGGCTCCACAAACACAGCCAGGCAGAGGGAGCAGGTTAAATCCTCATTCAGGGATAAGATGTGTTTACTGACGGCCATCTCACCGACTGCTCCTGCTCCTGTTCCTGGCGCTCACTTTACCATCAGTTTCGTTTCTCCCAGTTTGTTGTGATACTCATTTCCAGGTCAGGTTTCTTAAAGGGACACTGCAAGGGTTTTGCCGACTCAAAACAGCAAGGATCTTTCTTTGAACGTGTAAAACACAAATCCGTGAGCCGGAGAGAGATAGTAGATTGAAGATGCAAATCCGGGATGGGGGGGGTGCAGGAATTTGAAAAGGGACTAATTGGGAATGAGACAGCAGCAAGGATTACTTTCCCAGTTTTCACCCCCTGGAGGAAGTGTAAACAGACAGACGGTGAGGACAACTGCCCGCAGGCTTCCGCTCGGATTTCAGGAAGTGAAAGTTCTCTTCAAAAAAAAGTTAATCCCACTGCCCCATTCAATCCCCATAGCCCTGCAACAACCACACACCTATGCCAGGGCTCTGCACTGGGTTCTTTTTGGTTCTTTATGGTTATTATCTGTGATTAGATGCAATTTTCAGCCTCATCCAGATCCACAGCACAGAAAAATGCCGTTTTAAAAAAGCAATGGTTCTAGGGAGAGAATTCTAGGATTTGGATTCAGCCACACTGAAGGAAGGGTGATAAATTTCTCAGTCAGAGCGGTGAGTGGCTTGGAGGGCAACTTACAGGTGGTAGTGTTCACCTGTATCTGCTGCCCTTGACTTTCCAGCGGTGGTGGGTTTGGAAGTTGCTGTATGACCATCTTTAGTGGATTCCTGCGGTGTATCTTGTAGGTGGTACACACTGCTGCTACTGAGCATGGGTGGTGGAGGGAGTGGATGCTTGTGAATGTGGTGCCAGTCAAGTGGGCTGCTTTGCCCTGGATGGTGTCAGGCTTCGTGAGTGTTGTTAGAGCTGCATGCATCTCAGCAAGTGAGTAGTATTCCATCACACTCCTGACTTGTGCCTTGTAGATGGTGGAGAAAGTGAGGACTGCAGATGCTGGAGATCAGAGCTGAAAACGTCGATTCTCCTGTTCCTTGGATGCTGCCTGACCTGCTGCGCTTTTCCAGCAACACATTTTCACCCTTGTAGATGGTCGACAGGCTCTGGGGAGTCAGAAGATGAGTTATTCACCACAGTATTTCTAGCATCTGACCGGCTTTTGTAAGCCATGTGTTTACATGTTGAGTTCATTTGCCATTTCTAGTGAATGGTAACCCCCAGTATATTGATAGGGGATTCAATGATGGTAACACCATAGAATGCCAAGGAGCAGTGGTTAAATTGGCTCTTATTGGTGATAGTCATTGCTTGGCAGTTGTGTGGTGCAAATGTTCCTTGCCACTTGTCAGCCCAAGCCGGGATATTGTCCTGGTCTCTGGCATTTGAGCATGGACCACTTCAGTGTCTCAGGAGTTGTGAATAGTACTGATTTCTTTTTAGATTAGATTACTTACAGTGTGGAAACAGGCCCTTCGGCCCAACAAGTCCACATCGACCCGCTGAAGCGCAACCCACCCAAACCCATTTCCCTACATTTACCCTTTCACCTAACACTACAGGCAGTTTAGCGTGGCCAGTTCACCTAACCTGCACATTTTTGGACTGTGGGAGGAAACCGGAGCACCCGGAGGAAACCCACGCAGACACGGGAAGAATGTGCAAACTCCACACAGACAGTCGCCTGAGGCGGGAATTGAACCCGGGTCTCTGGCGCTGTGAGGCAGCAGTGCTCAGCAGTGCTAACCACTGTGCCACCGTGCCGCCCATAAATTGTGCAGTCATCAGCGATTATCCCCATTTCTGACCTTTTGATGAGAGAAGGTCATTGATGAAGCAGCTGAAGATGGTTGGGCCTAGGACATTACCCTGCTGCAGAAATGTCCTGGAGCAAAAATGACTGATCTCCAACAACCATGACATCTTCCGATGTGCTAGATATCAATCCCACCAGCTCTGCACCTGACTCCCACTGATTTCAGTTCTGCTGGAAATCTTTGATGTCACATTTGGTTGAATGTATCCTCGATGTCAATGGCTGGCATTCCCACCTCCTGTCGGGAATTCAGCTCTTTTGTCCATGTTTGAACCAAGGCTGTCATGAGGTCAGGAGCTGAGTGGCTCTGGTAGAACCAAACTGGGCATACTGAGCAGTTTATGGGTAGGTGGGCGCTACTTGATAACACTGTTGATAACACCTTCCATCACTTTACTAATGATCGAGAGTAGACTGAGAGGGCAGGTTGAATTTGTCCTGCTCAATTTATTATTGTGGTTCTGTTCGCCGAGCTGGAAGTTTTTGTTGCAAACGTTTCGTCCCCTGGCTAGGCGACATCATCAGTGCTTGGGAGCCTCCTGCGAAGCGCTTCTTTGATGTTTCCTCCGGTGTTTATAGTGGTCTGTCCCTGCCGCTTCCGGTTGTCAGTTTCAGCTGTCCGCTGTAGTGGTTGGTATATTGGGTCCAGGTCGATGTGTTTGTTGATGGAGTTTGTGGATGAATGCCATGCCTCTAGGAATTCCCCAGAACTACAACAACGAGCACCCGAGCTACAAATCTTCGCACAAACTTTGATCAATTTATTATCTAGGACATCCCTGGGCAAGGGAGAAAGTGAGGACTGCAGATGCTGGAGATCAGAGTTGAAAGGTGTGGTGCTGGAAAAGCACAGCAGGTCAAGCATCCGAGGATCAGGAGAGATGATGTTTCAGGCATAAGCCCTTCATCAGCGATGTGGGTGGAGGGGAGAATAAGATAAATAGGAGAGTGGGGGTGGAGGTGGAGGTGGGGGTGAAGTAGCTGGGAAAGGTGATAGATAGGTGCAGATGGGGAGTGATGGTGATAGGTCAGCAAGGAGGGTGGAACGGATGGGTGGGAAGGAAGATGGACAGGTAGAACAGTTCAAGAGGGCAATTAGAGGGTTGGATCTGGGATGAGGCGAGGGGAGAGGAGATGAGAAAACTGGTGAAGTCGATCTTGATGCCGTGTGATTGGAGGGTCCCAAGGCAAAAGATGAGGCGTTCTTCCTCCTGGCATCAGGTGGCTGGGCAATGTTTCACAGTTTCGATCAATACCCGTTTCGACTCTCCACAGGTCAAAACCAACTACTCATCTATGCTAATCCCATTTTCCAGCAGTTGGCCCATTGCCTTGTGTGCCCTGGTGTCACAAGTACACTTGGAAATGGGATGAGAGTCTAACCCTTACCCTGACTTCTTCACTGTTATGTGGGTCTCTGCCTATACTACCCTTACTGGCAGCAAATTCCAGACTATCCACCCTTCTGGGTTAAAGACATTTCCCTCACATCTCCTCAAGTCCTCCTGCCCCTTAGTTTCATTCTTTGCTACCTGTTCATTGAAACCTCCGCCAAAATAAAATGGTTCTTCCTGTCCACCCTATGTATGCTCCTCAATTTTATCTATCTAAATTGTGTTCCCAATCAGTCTCCTCTGCTTTACGGAGTACAACCACAGTCTACACAGTCTCTCTTCATAACTAAAACTCTCCAACCCAGGCAACATCCTGGTCAATCTCCACTGCATCATCTCCATCAAGCACAGGTCTCCTGTAATGAGGATTCCAGAACTGCACAGAATACTCTCGCTGAGGCCTAATTAACACTTAATATAATTAACACTTAACCTAATTAACACACTATAATTCCAGCATAACTTTCCTGCTCTTAAATTATAATGAAGGCAAGTATTCCATATACCTCTAAGGCACTTTGTCTAACTGTCCTGCAACTTTAAGGGGCTTATGTAAATGTGCACCAAGATCCATTTGATCCTTGAAGCTTCCCAGGATCCTACTGTTCATTATGTCTTCCTTTGCCGTGTTTGTCATGTCCAAATACAATACTTTGCATTTAGCTGAATTCCATTCCATTCACCACAGATCAGCACAAATAACCAGCTCCTTGCACCAATTTTCTTCTCCATCTTCCTTCAGCACAACTTTCCAAACCATAACCACAAAGATTCTTACCAGAGTGGAGCTTCTCCCCAGAATGTATAGGAAATTGAGCCATCCTGAGCAGTTTGTCATCCAGAGCTGAGAGGACACTCTCTCACGGAGCTGCAGTCTGGAGATGACTCACGCTCAGAGGTCAAGCTCTAAACCATCATCAACTCATCGCTGGAGGGGTGTAGAGAATGGGCCTTAGGCTAATCATCTGGATGATGAAGGGCCTCTGCTCCCAACATGTAACACTGCCCCCCCCCCAACTATTGATTCACGCTAAACAGGTGGAAGGCATTTTCATTCATTGGGAGCCATCTGTCAGTGAGCAGACATTGAGGATGTAATTCCACATTGCCTTCAGTATATCAGTGCAGCCTGTGATCAGCTGAGATAATTAGGACCTCAGACCCATACCCATGGTCTACCTGGCCTCTGTGTAACTTGCTTCCAGAGATTGGACAATGTCCAGCAGGTATCTCAAACTCTGAAAACAATATAACCAGCCACAAATATCTGAAAATCCAAAGGCATTTAAGAACAGTTCCTGTGCTGAGCAAACATCCCCAGCAACCAGGAACTTGTTTAAGTGAGGCAATTGACTCAGACTTTCCAAATTAAACTCTCTAGTCCAGGCTGTGCCACAGTGAGTGTTTGTAGGAGGGCAGCAAAACCGCATCAAGGATATCCTCAAAGCTTCCCTTGAAGAAGTGCCCACCCGTTCTGGTGGTGTGAGGTGTGGGCACAGGCTTTTCAATTCTTGCAGTGGCAGGGGAAGGTGCTGGGAGGGGAGGGTGGATTGGTTGAGGAGCATGGACCTAGCGCGAGAGTCACGGAGGACCACACTCTTCGACTCTGATCTCCAGCGTCTGCAGTGCTCACTTTCTCCTAAGCCATTTGAATTAGGATTGTTATAAACAAGAGAGATACTGTGTGGTGATCCTGGTGAAACCTGCCATGACTTTTGCAGGGAATTGCCAGTTTGTTCCCATCAGTAAGGTGTGTAACCCCCAAAGGATGAACGTTTGATTGTAACATTTGAGAGGAAGGAGGTATAAGCACTGGACTTTTAATTCCCAAGAACAGCATTTGCAGAGTGAGAGAGCAGAAAGTCACTTGGAAGTCAACAGTGTGCCCATACCATTGGTATGTTGCTGACAATGGCATTGATGGGATAAGATAAGTTTGTCCAAACTGTTGAACAGATACTGACAGTGCCCTTATTTCTTATCACGGGTGGAGAGGGTGCCATCTGATCAGGCCTGTGACTGAAGCAGGAACAGGTTAAGGCCATTCAGCCCCTCATGAGATCAGCAGGGATTGTTGGGCAGAGACTTGGCTGATTTCTCCCCACCCGCCTGCTGGCCTCTGGTTACTTACAAACTATTACACCGCCCACCCCCCCCCGACCAAAAAGAGAAAAGTGTTTACTGATTGAAGACAACCCAGTTATCGCAGGGCCATGAATGGAGCCTGGGACTTTCCTGGTCAGTGGGAATCATGTACCATCCATTGCATAGTCCTTCCCTTATTAGGACCATATGTGAGAAATTGGAGGTTCAATATATCCTTTAGGTAAAACAGGAGACATGCAGTATCTGTAAAGAGAGATAATGACATTTACCTCATGTTGAACCCTTCATCAAATTATGATTGGTTCCTCCTCCAAAGGGACGAATAAGAACTATTTTCTAAAATTACCAAAGAATGCACTCAGGCTTGGTGTCAACTTAGCTCAGTTTGCATTATGTTCATTTCCCAGTCAAGGATTGAGGATCTACTGACAGTGTGCTTTACAGATTCCCAACAATCTCCTCAGGCAGTGCTGAGGTGCCAAACACTGCATTGTTGGCTCATTCCCTCCCCACTCTCCCATTCCCTCTCACCCACCCTGTCTCTCATTGGCTCATCCCCTCTTGTTCTCTCTCTCCCTTTGGCCTTTCCCTCCCTGTTGCTCCATCTTTTCTGTTGCTTCCTTCCTCCTTTATACACTCTCTCCTTTGTCTCATCCTCCTTTTTCGCTTTCTTGTTCTCCATTTCTCCAGTTTCTATGTCTGACCAAAAAGCAGAAAGGGATGGGGAAATTGAGAGGACTTGGTAACATCTGTGCATATGTGACCAGTTCGAACGGGCCTCGGGGGCCAAGGTAAACCGAGGCAAGAGCGAGGCCATGCTCTTCAGGAACTGGGCCGACCAATCCTCGATTCCCTTCACCATCAGGACCGACCACCTGAAGGTGCTGGGTATTTGGTCCTGGTCATCAGGTGTGAGGCACCGTCATTGCTATTATACGTGGCACAGGTCTGGCCTATTCCCAAAACCTGTGCCACTGCAGTCCCCAGGCCATCTTCCAATTTATATGGAGGTCAAAGATGGACTGGGTCCGAAGGGACTTGCTGTACAAAGATCTGGACAATGGGGGAAAAATTACACCCAATGCCACCCTCACCCTGATGGCCACCTTTGTGTGTGGCTGCATCAAGCTGTGCGTGGATCCCCAGTACGCAAACACCAAGTGTCACTACGTACTGAGGTTCTACCTGTCCCCGGTGTTGCGAAGGATGGGCCTGGCCTCGCTGCCGCGGAACGCTCTGAGTAGTTGGACCTGTCCTTTGTGGAGAAGTTTATGAAGAAAAACACCTTTGACCACAAGTCCATCAGGAAGTGGTCAGCACATAGTGTCCTTGAGACCCTTCGGGAAAAGGAGAGGGCAGATCCTGTCGAGCGGTTCCCTGAGCAGACTGTCAAAGCCAGTTGGCAGAATGCCTCATCGCCAGAAATTTCCAATAAGCACCAAGACATGGCTTGGCTGGTGGCGAGAAGGGCTCTGCCTGTGAGATCCCTTATGGGTCTGTTCCCCGGGATGCACACCGAGACGAACATCAACTGTGCCTGGAGGATCATCAACTCGGTGAAGGACGCTCTCTGGGCGGTCCGAAACCTGCTGATCTTCCAGCTGAAGGAGTTGACACTGACTGAGTGTTGCAGACTGGCACATTCCAAGGTCCAGGACTACGTGTTGAGGGACGCGCTGAAGCTTGGGGCAGCTGCCACCAAGGCGCGGTGAGAAAAGACCACCGTGTAACATCTGTGTTCCTAAGAACTGGGGGCCCACCCAGTCCTTCGGGCTCTGCTGACGCTTCAGCAGAAGAGCTGGATAGTAAATGTACAGACTTGTGTATAGGAAAAATAAATTTCGATGTCTGTATGTAAAGCAATGTAATATGTGCACAAGAATGGCATGACCAATTGTAAAGAGACCCAAATAATTTTATGAATAAAGTTTATTTTTGAAATTAAAAAAACTTACCTTTTTGCAGAGTGTTGCAGACTGGCACATTCCAAGGTCCAGGACTACGTGTTGAGGGACGCGCTGAAGCTTGGGATAGCTGCCGCCAAGCCGTGATGGGGAAAGACCACCGTGTCACATCTGCCTGTCTGAGTAGAACAGGGGGCCCACGCAGTAATCGGGCCCCGCTGACGCCACAGCTAAGTATATGGATGGTAAATGTACAGACCTGTATATATGAATGATTGCCAGACAGTTGAGACTAAACTGTTGGGATTCTCTTCAGAGTTCTGTGCAATGGCTAACTCTTGCTGATCAATGTACACGATTGATTCTCATGTGAATGAAATTTTTATTAATATATCAGGTCTTTTGGGATATGCGAAGCATTGTTCCAACAATGTTGGGATAGCTCTATGTATAGCACTGGTTTGAATTAACTTCCTTTAGTGTGTGAAAGGTCGATGTGATTGTGAATTGTTCACACTTTTTAACAATGTAGTGGAGCTCATCTGTAGAGTGTTTTCTATGCAATGCAGGTTTTTCTTTCCAATAATGGCTCAGCATTTTATGTCTAATCCCCATTCCAGGTATCGGAATGGCCAGCTATTGGTGTTAACTGGATAATCAATGATAGCAAATGGAGAGTTAGTAGACTACCAAACTGTCTGCGGCCAACAGATCTTTCATCCAATAAAACATTCCTGGTACCTTCATTGGGTTGTGACACAAAATGGCATTGATTGAGCTGAATGAGTCTCTTATTGCTGCAAAGATGGCTAGTTCAGTGTCATCTCTCTCTCTATTGCAGTGCTTCCCAATCTATTTCTTGGAGCGGTATGGTGGCACAGAGGATAGCACTGCTGCCTTGCAGCACCAGAGACCCAGATTCAATTCCATCTTGAGCGACTGGCTGTGTGGGAGTTTCCACATTCTCCCTATGCCTGTTGGGGTTTCCGTTGGGAGCTCTGGTTTCCTCCAGTGGGCCCAAAACGTACAGACTCGGTGAACTGGCCATGCTAAATTACCCATTGTCAGGGGATGTGCAGGCGAGGTGAATTAGCCATGGGAAATGCAGGGTTACAGGGATAGGGAAGTGGGTAGAATGCTCTTTGGAGGGTTAGCATGGGATGAATGGTCTGCTTTTGTATTGAAGGAATTCTATTTCCAGTGTGACCCCATGTTAACACATGGAAATTTAACACAATCCTAGACATCAGTGAAATTAAATCAGCAGCAGGATATCACTGTGTGTGTGTGGTTGTTCAAGTGTGTATACTGGAGATTGACATATCATACTGCTGTAGTGTATGCCAGGAAATCTGCTGTCATGGTCGCCACACTTATCTGTCTAGAGCCACCGTCACACATCCTTTGCCGTGTGCGTTTGCAATTTCCCTGAAATCTGTTGTCCAATTAAATGTAGGTCGTCACGTTTCCACACTGCCTGCCAGGTCGGATCTCTGAAGCTTCGAGAGTGTGCTGCTGGAGAAGCACAGCCAGTCAGGCAGCATCCGAGGGGGAGGAGGATCGATGTTTCCTGATGAAGGATTTATGCCCCGAAATGTCGATTCTCCTGCTCCTCGGCTCCTGCCTGACCTGCTGTGCTTTTCCAGCACTACACTCTCACCTCTGATCTCCAGCAGCTGCAGTCCTCACTTTCTCCTCGATCTTTGTAGCTTCTCAACTTTGATCAAATGGCCAAAGCGCTGACCTTTTCTGGATGTTACCGTTTGGAGTCTTTTTTTATTGTTGTAATGTGAAATGTCTCGTCACTTGCCTCATGCTCTGCAACTGAATTGTATTGTGGGACAGATCACAGAAGACAGGCTTCTAAATCTGACTTAGCTTCTCATCAGCATCACTTTCGGACAGCTGACTATTTATATCGAGTCTGTGTTGGTGTGAGTCTGGAGTCACATGGGAGCCTAACTAGGATGTTCTTCCCTGGAAGGCATTCGTGAGAAACATATGGGGTTTGGTGAGAATCACTCACCATTAGGCTAACACTCTGAGTGCCATAATTCCAGATTTTGTCCATTGAATTCTGGCTTCACCAGCTGCCATCATGGGATTTGAAACCAGAATATTAGCTTAGCGTTTTGGATTACTAGTCCAGTGACATTACCATAACCTAACATGTGAGAGGCTGCTAAAATTTCCCCAGGGACTGCACACTGTGTCCAATTCTGTACCTCCGATCCCAGTGTGTCTCCAGTGCAAACTGCCTAGCACCACTTTCCAATGTGTGTCCGCACTGGTGAAGGAGGGACAGAATGATTAACTGCTCCCCAGTGTATGAACACCAGTGACCTGGAAGGCTAGTGTACACACAAAACTGTCTTTGCAAAGGACACACCACAATGTCCAGCTTATGGGTTGAATGTACTGATATGCACTGAGCTTGAAAGTCTTGCGATGTGTCCCACTTCTGATTACTCATCTGTGACCCCTGCTGGACGGTGTATGGTCGTGCAAGTCTGTTGGTGACCAGCCTCCCAGTGCTAACTAGGCGAAAGTGAGGACCGCAGATGCCGGAGATCAGAGTGGTGCTGGAAAAGCACAGCAGGTCAGGCAGCATCCGAGAAGCTGTAAAAATCAATATTTTGGGCAAAAGGTCCTGATGAAGGGCTTTTGCCCGAAACGTCGATTTTCCTGCTCATCAGGTGCCGCCTGACCTGCTGTGCTTTTCCAGCACCACTCTAACCTTGCTAGTGCTAACTGTTGCAATTCCACACACGTGGCATTCAGGAGAGAAGGGGCTAGTACTCAAGGCACAAAATGAGTGACCTTGACAAATGAATGAACATGACCTGACTGTACAGTTATACATCAATGATGATGACTATACCCTTGGGCTGTAGCTTCTACCTCCATAGTCAGCCACTGATCAAGTTCCCCACTCCCGGTTAAATCTTCTTGCATAGGAATGCTTCTGTTCATCGGCCCTGATGCTGTACTGAACTCAGAATCTGTGTGCTATCATTGAGACAACTGCTTGTTCTTGTGAAGTTACATAGTGACTGCTGGTGCTTGGCAAAAGTTAGTGAAAATAGCAAGAATATAATATTAAAAATACAAAACAGCCTTAAAATTAAAACATAATTTAGTTATTTTATTATTGACTAGTGGCATGGATTACAATTAAGCAGAATATATTAGATTGATTGATTAATATATTTTGATTATTTGATATTTGCAAAGAACTAAACAACAGTCTAATTGTTAAAGAATAACACTAGAGTACTAAGTTGTAGCTTCACAAGGTTGGAACTTCAGTTTGAGACATGCCTTCAGCCTATCCTTGCATGTCCTATTGCACTCATCACTGTGCTTGTGAACTAACAGATTGTGGTCAAGTACAATTGCAGATGCTGATGGGCCACAGTGCCTCAAATATGCTCTCGGTTGAGTTCCTAGATTTTTACTGAATCTTTAGTCGTAGTGTCATAGAACATGGTGGACAGTACTCTCAACATGAAGGCTAGGTCTGTGCAGTTGTCACCACCAATACTTTATGAACACATATATCTGCAACAGTCAGGTGGTGAGATTAAGTAAGTTTTGTTCCTTATTTGTTGCCTCAACACTTGCGACAGTCCCAGTCTCAGTGCAGAAATGTCCTTCAGGACATGGCCAGTATGGATCAGTAGTGGTGCTACTAAGCTACTGTTGCTGATTGACATTGGAATCCCTCATCCAGAGTGCATTCTGTATTCTTGCCAATCAAGTAGTATTCAACATAGAAATGTACTGATTCAGCAGCTACTGGAGGGCCAAAGAGGGTAATGGAAAGTCTCTTATGCTTGTTTTAGACTTCATCCTGAGAGACAACAGGGCTGCGAAGACAATGTTGAGAACTCATCCTCTGGACTATATACCAATGTACTTCCACCCCTCCTGTCAGTGATATAGGACATACCCAAGCAGTTTTCTCAATGATAGCACACAGATTCTGATTGGGTTTTTAGAGCATTACAGTGCAGTACAGGCCCTTCAGTCCTCGATGTTTGCTGGGATATTGGCTGTAGATGATGACATTGTGAATACAACAAGTTGTTTCTTGCTGAGTCTAGGACTATTTAACGTGAAATGTGGCACAAGGTGTCATATATTAGTGTGAACTTCACAAATTCTTCAGGTCTGGCTGTGGCACTGCCTTTTCTGGAGTCTTGATTGATGCTGCGCAGCCTGTATATTTTGATCCATTTTAACCAAGTCCAGAAATATTTTAACAGTTAAATGCTATTAAGATTGTGGTGGGTCTGAAGTCACATACCAGATTGAGCAAAGACCACAGAATTCCACTCCTCCCTCCAACCCCAATTAAAGCATTTGTGAATGAGAAACAAAAATAGCAACAAAATTAGGTGTTTTTTTTAACATCAGTCTGGGAATCCCCTAGTCAGCAACCCCAATGCAATACTTCATATTTAAATTCCCCAACTGCCAGAGTGGGATAGAATCGGAGATTCATACAAGAGGCTGACAAGAAATTTCAGTCAAAAACCATGATTTTATAAAGAAAAGTTATTTCCTGTGCAGTACGATAAAACTTTAGCAGTAAGCCACATCTACAACTCTTGCACAATCAGAATTGTGTTTTCAATAGATAGATTTCTGATTTGTAATATTCTCTTCTCAAAAAATATTGGTTTATCCCCAAGAAAAATCTTTGCACTTGCTCATACTAACGAAGGCCCCCTGATCATCTTGTATTCCCAGATTACAGTGATGTAGATCTTTACTTTATCATAGAATCATAAAATCTCAAGAGTGGAAACAGGTCATTTAGCCCAACAAGTCCACACCAAACCTCCAAAGAGTAACCCACACAGATACATTCCCCTACCCTATTACTCTACAGTTATCTCTGACTAATGCACCTAGCTTACACATCCCTGAACACTACGGGCAATTTAGCATGGCCAATTCACCTAACTTACATATCTTTGGATTGTGGGAGGATATCAGAGCACACAGAGGAAACCCACACAGACACGGGGAGAACGTGCAAACTCCATACCAACAGTCACCCGAAGCTGGAATCGAACCTGTGTCTCTGCACTCTAAGACAGCATTACTAACCACTGAGCCACATGCCAATTGGTAATTTATATGATTACCAATGTCTGCCTGTGTGTAAAAGATGCAGTTTCCTCACACTGACTGTCATTACTTCACCTCGTTACACAGAGGCCAGATTCACAAAGTAGCAGAGGTTCTGCCAGGGGAATGACCAGGACTGAGTTGGGAAGTTCTGACCAGGGAGTTCCCTAGGTTGGGAAGCTGATGTGAGGAGCCAGGAAGTGAAATTGGAACAACTTCATGCTACACAGTAACACACACTCCAGTCAGTGAGTACACTTCACACTCCAGTCAGTGAGTACACTTCAAATGGTCAGGACAAAAAACGCTTTCCAATGCAGGCTCTCATCCCCCACTATTTTCATCAAATTCCT
Source organism: Chiloscyllium plagiosum (assembly GCF_004010195.1). Taxonomy (NCBI): domain Eukaryota; kingdom Metazoa; phylum Chordata; class Chondrichthyes; order Orectolobiformes; family Hemiscylliidae; genus Chiloscyllium; species Chiloscyllium plagiosum. Next base: position 9,326,410 of record NC_057746.1, on the reverse strand, counting down.
TTTTCCTGGCGCTGTTCCTAGATGTGCCTCAGTAGTTACTTGTAATATGTGGAATATTCACCTAGCAGTGGTCACATTCTCCCCAGAATTTGAGACAATCTGTAAGTTACATCTACAGTTCTAAATGACGCAATTTAAGAGGAGCATTATCGCTTGTTCCAGGATAGAATACAGGAAAGAGTTTTTCGGTGAACATGTCAGTGAAAGTATAGAGAAGGGACATATCTTCAGCATTGTAAAAGGTCACCTGTCCTCCCTCATAGTCCAGGTAAACACCAATCATCCTGGGATTCACATTCGGAGTCAGTTGGGCAAATGGACGATCGTTAGTTCTATATTCATTGCCACAGGTAAGCCACACGGTCCAGTAACCGTATTCTGGCCCGAGGTGGAAGCTGCCCTTCCTACTGGATGTCTCTTCAGCCACACCCAGTGTCCACTCAGTCTTATCCTCCACTTCCACCTCCCAGTAGTGTTTGCCTGATGTGAATCCCTGTGATCCCATGACAAATGGAATGGTGCCGAATCTCTCCGGATTGTTAGGAAGCATGAATGTGTTGTTTCCGGCTCTCACGCTTGTCAGGTCTTTTGACAGGATGAGGTTACGATGTACGGTGTTTGGATCCAGGGTCAGTGAGGCTGGAACTGGCAAAATAAAATAAACATTATGTTCAATATTTTACTGAGGAACATGGACACAAATTAATATTCATAATTTCGGAATCAGAAAGTCTTACAGAGTAGATACAGTACACAGTAATGTTAGGACGTTTGTATTACGCCACAAGAGCCCCGACACAAAGCCAAACGTTTTTTCCTTAATCAACATGTTCAGATGCGACACACCTCTGAAGTGGGTGTGACCTTGAACCCACACCTCCTGACTCAGAAGCAGGGACACTGCCACTGTGTGACAGAAGCCCCTTTACGGAGCAAGGCTTTCGTGCAAACTTCTCTCCACCAATTTTGAAGCTGTCCTGGTTTCCCCTTAAAGGGATCTGCACAGGGTTCTCGTGGCACTGTCTCCTATCTCTGAGCCAGAAGGTCCAGGTTCAAGCACCACCTGCTGCCCAAGTGTGTCACAACATCACTGAACAGGCTGATCACAAATACGTACTAACAGATTCGTTTTTAATTAAATGGCCCGTATTTCTTATGTTGTCACAGGCCAGACACAAACACATTCTCCGCACATTTTGTTCAATCTCATTGTTGTGTACGTTGAACATATCAGCTGCTGTCCTTGACATCAAGGATATCTGACACTACCTGCAGTGAAAGGGTCAGTAACTTGTGAGAGATGAATGGTGAATGAAAATTCTTCCATCTTTGGGATGTCTCGAGAGACTGCTCATCTCTTACATGGCTAGGACTTAACCAAAGTCCAACCAGGAAATTTATATTGCAGTAGAAAGTGAACATATCCTAAGGTGAAAGATGATTTGCAATGATCCATGTGCTTTCAGTAAGTTTTCTTCTTTCTCTACCTCCCACTGTATCAAAGCGCAGTCCTGAACTCTGCTGTTGGAATTCACAGGAGCCTGCTTTGTATTTGGCCTTATTGCCTTGGAAGACGTGGGAGTTTTGATCCTGGTGCAGTTGGGCCTAGAGAGCAGAGGCCTGCTGACAGCCTCCTGTTCGATGCAGGCCCAACCTCCTCCTGCTGCAGACTTTGAGATGACAGGCAAGGGGCTGGGGAAGAGCTTTTGGGTTATCTTGTTAGCACGACGCTATCGCCCTGAGATGAAGGGCACTCGGTGTAAGTTACCTCTGTCTCTCTTGCCTTGCCATTGATCTAGGAACAGCAATGGAGTTCGGGTCTCTGCACATTACCAGCCAACACTGGGTGCACTGGACCTTGGTCGCCACGGCGATTACCCGGTTGTCCGCAGAGACAGAATGACACACACCTGCCAGTGCCAGCACAGTGCTGATAATGCTAAGGAATTCTACACCCTTAGAACAAGCTGACAGAGTGCCTCTCTCACAAACCTGCCTGTTGTTCATCTGCCTGGTCATTCAAAATTAGGAAATGGGTTCAGTTTCTGTTTGGCCTGGCCTCCAGCTGTGCTCGGAGTCAGATATATGGGCCATTTGTCCCTGGACCAACAGCAGAAATGGATTGGTGATGTACTCACCAGATTGTGTTCCCAAGTGTACTCTAGAAGGAGAACCCACTGAAGTGAAAATCCCTGTGTTGCTGGACAGTGCAGTGGAAGGTCAGAGAAACATAAGAACAGGGGAGTTGGCCATTCAGCCCATTGAGATTGCTTCCCCCATTCAACACAATTATAACTGATCGAGCACTTCAAAATCTTTTAACCACATAATCCCCATAATCCCTTACACCATTGGTAATCAAAACTTTATCAACCACAATTTAAATATACCATTTATACATTCCATCAATTAAAAATATAGCCTTCTAGCGTACCAAATTCCAAAGGTTCATAACTCTCTGGGTGTAGAGATTTCTCCTCATCCCAGTCCTAAATGGCATTCCCCTTATTGTTAAATAGTGTCCCCTGGTTCTAGACAATCCAACCAAGGGAAACAGTTTAACCTGACTATTGCTTTATGGATTCTCCAGGTTTTAATCAGATCACCTCTCGCTCTTCACAACTCTAGAGAACACAGGCCCAATATGCCTGGACACATCATGGAATTATGTTGTTGGCAAAAGACTAGAATCTGTGATTAAGGAGAGGGTTACAGATTGAAAACTTTTAATGGATCGGTAAAACCAGCATGGACCTCTGAAAGGACTGTCATGCTTCATGGATCTAATCAAATGTTTTGAAGAGGCAAAGTAATGGATAGGAAATGTCAATGGGTGCTCTTTATATCAACTTCCAAAAGGCATTCTATAAAAGAACTCACAAACAAAAATTGAAGCTCATGGTATTGATGACAAATTGGCAGAGCACAAGATGCAGAGAGTCAGGACAAAGGTGAAGGAATCTAAGTTAGGAATTATGACAAGTGCTGTCCTTGAAGGGGCCTCAATTATGTACCATCTTCATTCCCAACTTTGATAAAGCAATAGAAAATCATAATTCCAATCTTGCTGATAATACAAAGCTGGGTAGCACTTTGAGCAATGCAGATGAAAGAGTAAAGCGATAAAAGATACTGACAGACCGAGTGGACAGAACTCTGACAATCAGATGCCAATGTTGGAGACTAGGAGATAATTCACTTTTGGCATAAAATGATAGAACAGGGTACTTCCTAAGTGTTTAAGAGCTGGAGGTGTAACGTTATTTGAAGATCCAGATGTCAGGGATTATTAAAATGTCATGAGCAGGTGGGGAAATTCATTAAAAGAGTGATGGAATGTCAGGCTTTATATCGAGAAGACGAGAAAGCAAGGGAGAACAAGTTATGCTTCAGCGATACAAAACATTCATCATAGCAGATTAAAAACAAGGTACTGTGGGTGATTGAAATCTGAAATAAAAACAGAGAGGGCTGCAGAAGCTCAGCAGCTCAGGCAGTATCTTCTTTAGACTTTCAAAGCAGCGTCTTCACAGACCCGGAAGTCTGTTCCCCTGCCCACAGATGCTGCCAGACCTGCTGAGTTTCCCTAGACACACTACACCCAGAGCTCTGCAGGCAATCTGAGCCCTGGCTGGAGCATAGTGTAGATTCACCAGAATGGATACCTGGACTGCAACTGGTAATAATAGGAAGCGAGATTAGAAAACCTGTGGTTCTTTGTCCATTGGTTTGGGTCAAGGAGGGATTTGATCCAGTTTTCCAAGCAGTTTCTGATTATTTTGTGGCCTTGGGAAACAAATTGGATGAGGACCTGAAGCTAAACAATAAAATTAGCGTGATTACTGCAAACGGTGGTGGCCACGTCCATCTGAATCAAAGAACCCCTAGAGTACAGAAGCAGGCTATTCAGCCCATCGAGTCCACACCTACTCTTGCAGAGCACCAGCTTGTACTCAATGGATCAGATTGCCTCGTTCTGTGTTGTAACTGTTCGGTACTGGGAGGCCGGGTGCAGTGAATAGGGAGAAACTACGATATCAAATGTTATTATTGTCAGCTGGATTCTCAGACACGATCGTCAAAGTATAAAAGTTGCTTAAACCGGACAGTAACCTTTCCCTGACGTACATTCAAATAGCTGCCAATTTGTGTCTCTATGCAGCCTCATTCCATTTCATGGAGGTACAGGGTCCAGGAAGATCACAACGCAGACAGTAAACCCTCGAGAAATGTGAAAGTTAATATTTCCTATGCTTTAACAAAGCCTTGAGACAAGTAGGTGTAGGTTAGCTCACCAAGCTGGTGGGTGGGCATACAGACGTTTCGTCACCACAGAACATAGAGCATAACAGCGCAATACAGGCCCTTCGGCCCTCAATATTGCGCCGACCTGTGGAACCAATCTTTCCTATATTATTCCATTCTCGCCCATATTCCTATCCAATGACCATTGAAATGCCCTTAAAGTTGATGAGTCTACTACTGTTGCAGTCAGTGCTTTCCATGCCCCTATTACTCTCTGAGTAAAGAACCTACCTCTGACATCCGTCCACTATCAATTTAAAGCTATGTCCCCTCGCACTAGCCATCGCCGTCTGAGGAAAAAGGCTCTCATTGTCCGCCCTATCTAACCCTCTGATCATCTTATATGTCACAATGAAGTCACCTCTCAAACTTCTTCTAACGAAAACAGCCTCAAGTCCCTCAGCCTTTCCTCAGAAACCTTCCCTCTATACCAGGCAACATTCCAGTAAATCTCCTCTGAACCCTTTCCAAAGCTTCCACATCCTTCCTATAATGCGGTGACCAGAACTGTACGCAATACTCTAAGTGCGGCCGCACCAGAGTTTTGTACACCTGCAGCATGACATCACGGCCCCGAAACTCAATCTCTCTACCAATAAAAGCTAACACACCATATGCCTTCTTAACATCCCCATCAACCTCGGTGGCAACTTTCAGGGATCTATGTACCTGGACACAGATCTCTCTGCTCAACTGCACTGCCAAGAATCTTCCCATTAGCCCAGTACTCTGTATTCCTGTTACTCCTTCCAAAGTGAATCACCTCACATTTTTCCACATTAAACTCCATTTGCCACCTCACAGCCCAGCCTGCAGCTTATCTATATCTCTCTATAACCTGCAACATCCTTTGTCACTATCCACCAATCCACTGACCTTAGTGTCATCCACAAATTTATCAAACGCCTTACTGAAATCCAGATACACCACATCAAACGCTTTACCCTCATCCACCTGTTTAGTCACCATCTCAAAGACCTCAATAAGGTTTGTGAGGCACGACCTACCCTTCACAAACCATGTTGACGATCCCTAATCAACTTATTCCTCTCTAGATGATTATAAATCCTATCTCTTACAATCCTTTCCAACACTGTACCCATAACCGAAGTAAGGCTCGCTGGTCTATAATTTCCAGCGTTGTCTCTACTCCCCTTCTTGAACAAGGGCGCAACATTTGCTATCCTCCCAGTCTTCTGGCACTATTCCTGTAGACAATGACTGCATAAAAATCAAAGCCAAAGGCTCGGCAGTCTCCTCCCTGGCCTCCCAGAGAATCCCAGGATAAATCCCATCCGGCCCAGGGGACTTATCTATTTTTCCAGAATTGCTAACACCTCCATTTATGCACCGCAATCCCAACTAATTCAAAGTTTGTGAGAAGATTTGTAGCTCAGGTGCTCATTGTTGTGGTTCTGTTCGCCGAGCTGGGAATTTGTGTTGCAGACGTTTCGTCCCCTGTCTAGGTGACATCCTCAGTGCTCGGGAGCCTCATGTGAAGCGTGAAGTGAAGTGGTCAAACCACTACAAATGCCAGAGGAAAGATCACAGAAGCGCTTCACAGGAGGCTCCCAAGCACTGAGGATGTCACCTAGACAGGGGACGAAACGTCTGCAACACAAATTCCCAGCTCGGCAAACAGAACCACAACAATCCCATCTAGTATTGTAGCTTGTATCTCAGTATTCTACTTGACCACATTGTCTTTTTCCCATTTGAATACGGATGAAAAGCTTTCATTTCATGCTTCCCCTATCTCCTCGGCCTCGACGCACAACTTCCCACCACTATGCTTGATTGCCCTAATCTTACTCTAGTCATCCTTTTATTCCTGATACAGCTGTAGAAAGCCTTAGGGTTCTCCTTGATCCTGCCAATGACGTCTCATGTCCCCTCCTGGCTCTTCTTAGCTCTCTCTTTAGGTCTTTCCTGGCTAACTTGTAACTCTCAAGTGCCCTAACTGAGCCTTCATGTCTCATCCTAACATAGGCCTTTGACAAGAGCTTCAACTTGCTCAGTAAACCACGGCTCCCTCACTCGACAACTGCCTCCCTGCCTGACCAGTATATATTTATTAAGGATGCTCAGTAGCTAGGCCTTGAATAAGCTCCACATTTCAAATGCTAGGTAACATCATCAGTGCCACTTCCAAGTAGCGTTGCTGTTCTACTCAACTTAATATTTCTATGCCCCGGTCTGTTAAGGTGATTAGACAAGCTAACCAACAACCTGAACTACAAATGTTCACAAGAACATTGAATTTCAGACATTTGTCGCAATGATTGAAAACCAGACTTTGCACTCAGTCACATCTAACCATGAAATAGGCCCCAAACCATTCCTACCCTCCTGTTAGAGCTTTCAGGAGTGAAATTAGGAAATACTTTCACACAAATGGTACGTGTGTTGGAAGTTTGAAATTCATTTCTGCGAAAAGCAGGCTTATTCCTCATTTTAAAATTGAGGCTGGCAATTTATGTTTAACCTTAAGGGATACAGGGAGATGGGACAAGCATGTAGCGAGATGCAAGGTTAGCCACAATCATTGTGAATGGCTGAACAGGCTTGAGGTGAAACAGGCTTCCTCCTGTTGTTGGCCTCAGGATTCTGAGGTCAGACAGGAACATAATCCACCAGGGCTTCCAAGTCTGATCACTGTCCAGTCAGTCACAGAGGAAAGTGCGAGTGTCTAATTATCAAGTAAGATAGTTCTGAGGAGGGGTCACTCAACCCGAAACACTAACTGATTTCTCTCCAAAGGTGCTGCCAGAACTCCTGAGCTTTTCCAGTAATTTCTATTTTTGTTTCTGATTTACAGCCTCTGTAGTACTTGCAGTTTTTATCCAGCAAGGTGGTTCCATGACTCCTGCATGCCTGGGTCACATAAAAAATAGTCTCTCTTGAGTGAGATCATAAAGACTGCTGCCCCCTGCTGTTCTGAACTTAGTCACAGGCAGCAGTTACAGGAGAGTGGAGAAGAGAAGAGCCAGCTTTCCAAAGGGAGGATGCAATACTGTGGGGTTTCTTACCTGGAGAGATAATCTGTTTCATCTCCTTCCACACGGTGTAAAGCAACGGACCTTGGAATTCTATGTACTTCCCTCTTGGAAATGTCAGTATTTCTTCATCTTCACTGCACTGTGAATCATCCTCTTCATCATCTCCTTCCTCCCCTTCCTCCAAGTACCTGTTAAAATGGAACTGACATAGTCACTTGCTGCTAAATAAAAACTGGGATCACAGAGTAAAACCATGTGTGGGTTTGGATTGGATACTTGCCTTTCTCTCAGTCTTTTCAGTTCCTGCAGAACAGAGAAATAGATACACGTTATTATACTTGTGATGCTGTTCAGAATGGGTTTTATACAAAGATGGTGATCTTAGATAAACGTAATAGCCCCTTTTATCCCGCTTGATTCCTTGTTTAAGATTGGTCCTACTCCCCTGAATTCCTCAAGTCTGTTCTGTTGTTGCTGCCTGGACCTTATGTACATTTCCCTTTTCCTCTTGGTTAGGGGTCAAACTCACTGTGTAACCGTACAGAGTCAGTGTTTATTAAGCAGGGTAAGGGTCACTCACTGTGTAACCGTACAGAGTCAGTGTTTATTCAGCAGGGTAAGGGTCACTCACTGTGTAACCGTACACAGTTAGTGTTTATTCAGCAGTGTAAGGGTCACTCACTGTGTAACCGTACAAAGTCAGTGTTTATTCAGCAGTGTAAGGGTCACTCACTGTGTAACCGTACAGAGTCAGTGTTTATTCAGCAGGGTAAGGGTCACTCACTGTGTAACCGTACAGAGTCAGTGTTTATTCAGCAGGGTAAGGGTCACTCACTGTGTAACCGTACAGAGTCAGTGTTTATTCAGCAGGGTAAGGGTCACTCACTGTGTAACCGTACAGAGTCAGTGTTTATTCAGCAGGGTAAGGGTCACTCACTGTGTAACCGTACAGAGTCAGTGTTTATTCAGCAGGGTAAGGGTCACTCGCTGTGTTACTGTACAGAGTCAGGGTTTATTCAGCAGGGTAATGGTCACTCGCTGTGTAACCGTACAGAATCAGTGTTTATTCGACAGGGTAAGGGTTACTCACTGTGTAACCGTACAGAGTCAGTGTTTATTCAGCAGGGTAAGGGTCACTCACTGTGTAACCGTACAGAGTCAGTGTTTATTCAGCAGGGTAAGGGTCACTCACTGTGTAACCGTACAGAGTCAGTGTTTATTCAGCAGGGTAAGGGTCACTGTGTATCCGTACAGAGTCAGTGTTTATTCAGCAGGGTAAGGGTCACTCACTGTGTAACCGTACAGAGTCAGTGTTTATTCAGCAGGGTAAGGGTCACTCACTGTGTAACCGTACAGAGTCAGTGTTTATTCAGCAGGGTAAGGGTCACTCACTGTGTAACCGTACAGAGTCAGTGTTTATTCAGCAGGGTAAGGGTCACTCACTGTGTAACCGTACAGAGTCAGTGTTTATTCAGCAGGGTCAGGGTCACTCACTGTGTAACCGTACAGAGTCAGGGTTTATTGAGCAGGGTAAGGGTCACTCGCTGTGTAACCGTACAGAGATAGTGTTTATTCAGCAGGGTAAGGGTCACTCACTGTGTAACCGGACACAGTCAGTGTTTATTCAGCAGGGTAAGGGTCACTCACTGTGTAACCGTACAGAGTCAGTGTTTATTCAGCAGGGTAAGGGTCACTCACTGTGTAGAGGTAGAGGAAATTTTCACAGATTCCAGGAATGCAATACCACGTCTGTCACCATGTACCAGCTCAGCACCCCCACCCTGTAATAGACCCACTCAACAGGACCTCCATTGCTGATGGGTCACGGATCAGATCCATGTATTTCAGGTTGCTATTTATTCAGTGACTCAGAGGCTGCCTCGGGGCTGTGCAGCACTGAACTGCTAGCAATGATGTTACACCTTCTTCAGCAACACGAGAGGAGGTTACACCTTTCTGTGTTTGTGTCTCGTTTCCTCTGATCTCCCCCCTCCCCCTCCCCTACCCCCACTGCCGTTACCATTACCATCTTCTGCTTCGAAAGATTTTCAATTGCTGTGTCAAATCCCAATGATATCGATACAGGCCACCTCTTCCTGCCAACTGCTTCTCCGCAGTTGTACTGCAGCCAGGTGTTGACAGTGCAACAGAATCTCCTCAATCCTCACTGTGAAATGGGGATGGGGGAGGAAGCTGTTTGAAGGAAAGTCCACGTTTGATATGTGGGAGGCTTTCAAAGATAGGTTGAAGATAGTGCAGGATAGGCATGTCCCTTTGAAAACCAGGGATAGGAAAGGCAAGATTTGTGAACCGTGGAGAAACTGTGTGACTAACCAAGAGGAAAAAGGGAAGTGCACATAAGCAACAACAGGCAGCAACAACAGAACAGACTTTGGAGGAATTCAGGGGAGTAGGACCAATCTTAAACAAGGAATCAAGCGGGATAAAAGGGGCCATGAAATAACTTTAGTGAGCAGAATTAAGGAGAATCCCAAAGTCTTTTATTCATATATAAGAAGCAAGAGGGTTTGGTCCACTAAAAGATAAGGAAGGAAGACTGCCGAACCTGAGAATGGGTGAGATTCTCAATGATTACTTTGCATCAGTATTCACTGAGGAGAGGGACATGATGAATGTTGAGATTTGAGATAGAAGTTTGTTTACTCTGGATCACGTTGACACAAGGAGGTAGGATGTGTTGGGTAGGCTAGAGGATATTTGGGTGGACAGATCCCCAGGACTGGATGGGATCTATCCCAAGTTGCTGAGGGAGGTGAGAGAGGAAATAGCTGGGGCCCTGACAGATATCTTTGTATCATCCTTGATAACAGGTGAGGTGCCGGAGGACTGGAAAGTTGCTAATGTTATCCCCCTGTTCAAGGAGGGTAGTGAGGATATTCCAGTTAACTACAGACCAGTGAGCCTGGTGTCAGTGGTGGGAAAGTTGCTGGAGAAGGTACTGAGGGATAGGATCTATTTATATTTGCAAGAGAATGGGCTTATCGGTGTTAGGCGACATGGTTTTGTGCGGGGAAAATCATGCCTTACCAACTTAACAGAGCTCTTTGAGGAAGTGATCAAGTTGATAGATGAAGGAAAGGCTGCAGATGTCATATACATGGACTTGAGTAAGGCGTTTGATAAGGATCACAATGACAAACTAATGGAGAAAGTGAAGTCACATGGTGTGCAGGGTGTTCTAGCTAGGTGGATAAAGAACTGGTTGAGTACTGGACACCTGGAGAAGCTGAAGGGAGTTTCTCCAAATGGAGAAAGGTGACCAGTGATGTTCCACAGGGGTCAGTGCTGGGGTCACTGTTATTTGTGATATACATAAACGATCTGGAAGAGGGCAGAGTTGGTCTGATCAGTAAGTTTGCAGATGACACGAAGCAGAAAGCATAGGGGACTGTCAAAGAATATAGATAGACTTGCGAGTTGGGCGGAGAAGTGGCAGGTGGAGTTCAATCTGGGCAAATGTGAGGTGACGCATTTTGGGAAGTCTAATTCGAGAGCCAACTATACTGTAAACAGAAGAGTCTTGGGAAAAGTTGAAGAGCAGAGAGATCTGGGAGTTCAGGTCCATTGTACCCTGAAGGTGGCTGTAAAGGTTGATAAAGTGGTCAAGAAGGCATATGGTATGCTTGTCTTCATCAGACGGATTATTGAGTATGAGTTGGCAGGTCACATTAAAATTGTACAAGACTTTGGTTCAGCTGCATTTAGATTATGGTGTACAGTCCTGGTCACCACATTACCAAAAGGATGTGAACACTTTGGAGAGAGTGCAGAGAAGGTTTGCGAGGATGTTGCCTGGTATGGAAGGTGCTAGCTATGAAGAGAGGCTGAGTAGGTGAGGATTGTTTACATTAGAACAAAGAAGATTGAGGGGGGACCTGACTGAGGTCTATAAGATCATGATGGGTTCAGACAGGGTGGAGAGAGATAAGCTTTTTCTCAGGGTGAAGGATTCAGGAATGAGAGGTCACGCTGTCAAGGTGAGAGGAGAAAAGTTTAAGAGGGATACATGTGGAAAGTACTTCACACAGAGGGTGGTGGGCATTTGGAACACGCTGCCAGCAGAGGTGGTTGAGGCAGATATGGTAGGTTCATTTAAGATGCGTCTGGACCGATGCATGGGTAGGTGGGGAGCAGAGGGATACAGATGCTTAGGAATTGGGCGACAGGTTTAGACAGTGGATTTGGATCAACACAGGCTTGGAGGGCCGAACGGCCTGTTCCTGAGCTGTACATTTTCTTTGTTCTTTGCTGATATCTAGTTGTCCTCATTGTGGGGTTTGAGCTTCATTATGAAGCATTGCTTACAGCTTGGGGATTGGTTATTAAGGGTCACCTTGAGAAAAGCGATTCCGTCTTGCTGCTCAATGTCTAGACGAAGGCTCCCCATCTGCTCATCAAGTGACACAACTTCCTCTTCAATTTCTTTCAGATTTTCCTCCATCAGTCGCAGATCTTTCTCCTTTTGTCTCCTCAGCCTTTCCAATAAACGTTTCTCTTTCGTATCAATATATTGACGGATGTTAGCAAACTGGGTGGAGATCTCTTGTTCCAGCGACCCAGAGAGTTCCTAAGATAGTGAGAGAGAGCATTGGAACAGCAGGTTGCTAAAGGCTCATTGTCTTTAAGGGGAAACAAAAATCATACTCACATCCAGTTCAGAAATCTTCCCCTCCTGCTGTCGCTTTAATTCACTCTTATGTTTCTGTTTATCCTCCATGGAATCCAAGGATGCTTTCAGCTGGTCCTATAAATGGAATCAGATCTCACCATAATCCATTGCAATGTCGGTCATTATATGACAAAATGTGAGGGCAGCCGTGAGGAGCATGTTACTCATTACATTTATGGGAAAGTTCTCTTTATAAAAAGGCAGAATGAAAAATCTTCCATGATTTGAATAGGTTCAAACTAATAACCGGTTGACCAGTAACTATTACATAAAACAGATTAATGGATTGGATAGGTCAGACATAATTATTTATAACTAACTATGTGCTGGTCTTGGGTGTTAAATGGGGATTCTTGAGCCTCTAAATTGGGCATAGACTCAACCTTTAGCAACAAACACAGAGAATTTCGCAGAAACTCTGCAGATCTGACTCTTCTGCAAAACTGAAAAGGGGTTAGAATATTTTTTAATACATTTGACAGAGGCGGAGGAGAAGCGAGGGGAATAAAGGGCATGGGGACCCAGTGCAAATGACACAAGTGTTAATTATTCATTCACAAGACGAGTGCATTGCTGACAAGGTCAGGGGTCTGTTAAGAGACAACCACATTGCTGTGGGTCTGGAATCACATGTAGGCCAGGCCAGGTAAGGATGGCAGTTTCCTTCCCTTAAGGACATTAGTGAACAGATAGGTTTTTTCCAACAATGGATTCATGTTTGTCATTGGATCTTATTTCCAGATTTTTATTAAATTCACAATCTTTTTAATCAGTCATGGCAGGATTCAAACCCAGGTCCCCCGAACATGACCTGCATTGCTGGATTCACAGTCCAGCGATATTACCACCAGGCCATCGCCTCCCTGATAACGATTGCGGTGAAAGAGAAAAGAGATGTCAAATTGGTGTAATTTCAGGTGTGAAAGGGAAGCAACAGCAAACCAAGACAGAAACAAAACAGGGCTATTTGTTATGGGGTTCAGGGGAATGGTGGGAGAGAAAAATGAAAGAGAAATGGATAACAGAAACTGTGAGTGATGTCAAAAGTTATTGAATTCACATTTGAAACCTAAAGGGTGCAAATTGTTTAATCTGAAAATAAGGTGTTGTTCCTTGAGCTTGTGCTGAACAAATCTTAGTCAAGATTATAAAATCATGTTATATTCCAAGACGTTGTTTCCTTCAGTCAAGGACACAAGAGCAGATCTCCAGTTTGAAAAACACCCTTCCACTTCTGCTGTCTGTCTTCTATGACAATCCTGTTCCGTATCCATCTTACCAGCTCACCGCAGATCCCCTGTAACTTCACCTTTTGTATCAGCCTGCCGTGAGAGACCTTGTCAAAGGCCTTGCAAAAGTCCATGTTGACAACATCCACTGCCCTCCTCAATCATCTTGGTCACTTCCTCAGAGATCTCAGTCACATTTGTGAGCCATGACCTCGCCCACACAACGTCTACACTAATAAGTCCACATTTCTGTAAATGTGAGTAAATCCTATCCCTCGGAATGTTTATTTACCCACCACCTGATGTAAGACTCACTAGACTGTAATTTCCGTGATTATTTCTGTTGCCCTTCTTAAACAAAGGAACAAAATTGATTGTTCTCCAACCCTCTGGGACCTTGCCTGTGACTAAAGAGGATACAAAGTTTTCGTACAGGTCCCCAACAATTTCCTCCCTCACTTCCCTCGGCATTCTGGGACAGATCCCTCAGGTTGTCTACCTTCATGTTTTTCAAAACATCCAATACCTCCTCCTTTGTTTATATTGACATGCCCTAGAATATCAACATACCCCTCTCTAGACTCACTATCCAGCACACCCTTCTCTTTGTAATTACCGATACAAAGTATTTGTGAAGGACCTCACCAACTTCCTCAGGCTCCACTCTTTTAGCCCTCCTAACTCCTTGTTTAAATTCTTTCCTGCTTCCTTTATATTCCTAGAGTGCTCTGGCTGACTTCATATTTCTAAATCTTACATACGCCTCCTTTTTTTGAGGAAGCTCACAATTTCTGTCATCATCCAGGGTTCCCAAATCTTGCCATCCTTATTCTTCATTTTTAAAGGAACGTGCTGGTCCTGAACTCTAATCAACTGGCCTTTTCAAGATACCCACATGCCAGATGTGGTCTTACCCTCAAACAGCCTCCCTCAAGCTACATTCCCCAATTCCTGGCTAATATTTCTATAGTTAGCCTTCCCCCAATTCAGTACTTTTACCCGAGAATTACCTTGTCCTTATTCATATGTAACTTAAAACTTACAGAATTATGGTCACTGATCACAAATGCTCCTCCACTGAAACTTCAATCATTTGGCCAGGTTCATCCCCCAGTATCAAGTCTAGTGTGGCCCCTTCCCGAGTTGGATTGTTGACATATTGCTTCAATAAACCCTCCTGAATGGACCGAAAGAACAACACCCTCCAGTCATCCAAGCCCCTGGGAATGAGGCAATCCCCAGTCAAAATAGGCAAAAACCCTGTTGGTTTTACATTTTTCTCGAACCTGTCCATACATCTGTTCCTCTATCACCGACTGCCTATTGGGAAGCCTGTAGTGTAGTACCACCATAGTGATTGCACCCTTCCTATTCCTGAGCTCTACCCAGAAGGCCTCACTAGATGAACCCTCCAAGAGGTCCTCCCTCTGTACAGCTAAAATTTTCGCTCTAAACTCCCCGTCTTTTATATCCCCTCAATCTGAACATCTGAAACATCTAAATCTCGAAACATTAAGCGACCAGACTTGTCCCTCTCTCAACCAAGTCTCTGTCACAGCTAACAACATCACAGTTATATGTATTAATCTAAGCTGCCTGACCTGTCATACTCTTTGAATTAAAACTAATACACCTCAGACCTCAAGTCCTTGGATGTTCAGTAACCTCTCCCTGTCTGTTCTTCCTCTTATCCTTAGGCTGTAACTCCTCCTCATTGATTTCACTTGCTAATGCACTGCTCTAGTTCCTAAACCCCTGCCATACTCATTTAAACCCTCCTGACTGGTGCGAACTAACTAGCGCAGAATATAAAGACAGATAGTAAAAGTTTCTATAAATTTATAAAATATTTAAAGTAAATGTTGGTCTTTAGACAATGAGATGGAGCAGTTAGTTATGGGATATAATGAAATGGCTGAGGCATTGAACAGGTACTTCACATCGGTCTTCATAGTGGAGGATCCTAATATCATGCCAGTAAGTGACTTAGAGATGAAGGTAGGTGAAGACCTGGAAACAATTCCTATTACAGAAGAGGTAGTATCGGGTATGTTAATGGAGCTAAGGACAGATAGCCCTGATGCAATGCATCCCAGGGTACTAAAAGAGATGGTGGGAGAAATAGCTGGTGGACTGGCAGCAATTTTCCAACATTTGCTGGACACTGGGGCAGTCCCAGCAGATTGGAAAATAGAAAATGTGATTCCACTGTTTAAAAAGGGAGGTAGACGTAAGATGGGGAATTATAGAGCAGTGAGTTTAACCTCTGTAGTGGAGAAGATGCTCGAGTCTATTACCAAGAAAGAAATAGCAGGGCATCTCCAAAGAAATTGCCCTGTTGGGCAGACACAGCATGGGTTCATGAAGGGCAGGTCATGCTTCACATATCTTTCAGAATTCTACGAAGACATTTCAAGCAAGGTGGACAACGGGGACCCAGTGGATGTGTTGTACCTAGATTTCCAAAAGGCCTTTGACAAGGTGCCGCACAAGAGGCTGCTGCATAAGATAAGGATGCATGGTGTTAGGGGTAAAGTATTAGCATGGATAGAGGATTGGTTGACTGACAGGAAGCAAAGAGTGGGGATAAATGAGTGCCACTATGGCTGGCAATCAGTAACTAGTGATGTGCCTCAGAGATCGGTGTGGGGACCACAACTATTTACAATTCATACAAAAGATTTGGAGTTGGAGACCACGTGTATGGTGTCAAAGTTTGATGACACTAAGATGAGTGGCAGAGCTAAGTGTGCAGTGGACTGTGAAACTTTGCAGCAGAACATAGATACATTGAGTGAGTGGGCAAAGGTCTGGCAGATGGAATACAATGTTAGTAAATGTGAAGTCATACACTTTGGTTGGAGTAACAGCAAAATAGATTATTACTTGAATGGTAAAAAGTTGCAGCATGCTGCTGTGCAGAGGGACCTGGGTATCCTTGTGCATGAATCACAGAGGGTTGATCATCAGGTAAGACAAGTAATTAGAAAGGCAAATGGAATTCTGTCCTTCATTGTTAAAGGGGTTGAGTTTAAAAACAGAGAGGTAATGTTACTACAGCTGTACAGGGTGCTGGTGAGGCCACACCTGGAATACTGTGTACAGATTTGGTCTCCTTACTTGTGAAAGGATGTACTGGCACTGGAGGGGGTACAGAGGAGGTTCATGAGATTGATTCTGGAGTTGAGGGGGTTGGCTTCTGAGGAGAGACTTAGTAGACTGGGATTATATTCATTGGAGTTCCGAAGAATGGGGGGGGGGCGAAATCTTACAGAAATGTATAAAATTATGAAAGCAATTGATAAAATAGAAATAGATAGGATGTTTCCATGTAGGTGAGACGAGGACACGAGGGCATGGCCTCAAGATGAGAGGAAGCAGAATTTAGTACTGAACTGAGAAGGAACTTGTTCACGCAGAGGGTTGTTAATCTATGGAATTCCTTGCCCAGGTAAGTAGTTGACGCTATTTCAGCAATCGCTTTTAAAGCTCAGGTCGATAATTTCTAAAAAATAAAGGAATTAAGGGATATGGTAAGTGGAGCTGAGGCCATGAAAAGATCAGCCAGGATCTTATTGAATGGCGGAGCAGGCTCAAAGGGCCAGACAGCCTACTCCTGCTCCTAGTTCTTCTGTTCTTAAGTTCTGACAAACCTCCCTGCCAGTATATTGATGCCCGTCCAGTTTAGATACAAGCTGTCCCCCTTTTGTACGAGTCCAACCTGCCCTGGAAGACCTGCCAATAGCCCACACATATGAAGCCCTCCTTCCTACACCAGCTCCTTAGATACACATTTAACTGTGCTATCTTTCTATACCTAGCCTCACTGGCATATGGTACAGATAGTAATCCCAAGATGGCAACCCTAGGCACCCTGATTTTCATTTTACCTAAATCTGAACTCCCTCTGCAAGACCTCGTCGCTCCTTCTGCCTGAGTCATTTGTACCAATGCGTGCCACAATCTCTGGCTGCCCGCTCTCCCTTTTGAGAATGTCTTGTGCCCACTCACACACATCCTTGGCCCTGGCAACAAGGAGGCAACACATCGTCGTTAGCAAAATTTCAGGACTTTCCCAATGACAAATCCAGTTTCCTGATTCTCTCCTTCCTTCAACAATGGAAAGCATTCTCTTCTTTAATATATGTTGTATAGTATAAACTTCAACATATCAAACCACCCTGTGCTCTCGTCTGGAGTTGCAAAACCAGTTCAACTCCCCAGTCAAATTTTGCAATTGCCTTGTACTTTCCAAAATTCCACTGTCCAACTTCTGACCTTATCAACGTGGCTGAGAGAGATCGGTTGTGTGTTCACTTCCTATCAGTGCATAGCTATCAGTTCTGCCCTGAATGAATATAACCTTAACTCAAACTGCACCACACCACAGTAATAATGGAAACACTGAAATGAAGGAAACTTACTTACAGAGTAAACTATCCAGTCACAACAGAATCAGTCTGTAATGAGGAACTTTAAAGATACACTGCAGTTAGAGTTACCAACCCTCCTGGACTGTTGTGGAGACTCCAAGAAAGAAACAATAATCTCCAAAATTCTATAGTGCACAAACCAGGAGAGAAAAAAAAACAAGTTTTGAACACTTCAAGATGTTAGTGATAGGGAAAAGGGTTGTGTGACTGACAATCAGGTAATGTTCACTTTCCAATTGGTTGGAAAGGTTTGGATGTGGAGAATGGGAACCAATAGCTAGGAGCATGTGGGCAGTGTGTTCACAGACATGCAATTATGGCTGTTCCACAGACAACAGCAATGGCAGAAACACAGCACAGCTGACACTGAAGGAAACTAACTTGAAGCTGCATTAAGATACTAGAAATTATTACTTCCTGTTCAGGGGATGGGAGGTCATGTTGCAGCTGTGCAGGACATCGGCTAAGCCTCTTTTGGAATACTGCATTCAATTCTGGTCTCTCTGCTACAGGAAAAATGTTGTGAAACTTGAAAGGGTTCATTAAAGGTTTACAAGGATGATGCCAGGATTGAAGGGTTTGAGTTATAGGGAGAAGCTGAATAGGCTGGGGCTGTGTTCCCTGGAGAGTCAGAGGCTGAGGGGTGACCTTATAGTGGTTTATAAAATCATGAGGGGCATGGATAGGGTAAATGGACAAGGTATTTTCCTCAGGTTAGAGGAATCCAAAACTAGAGGGCATAGGTTTAATGTGAGAGAGGAAAAATTTAAAAGAGATCTGCGAGGCAACTTTTATACACAGAGGGTGGTGCATGTATGAAATGAGCTGTTAGAAGAAGTGATGGAGGTTGATGCAATTACAACATTTAAAAGGCATCTGGATGGGCATAAGAATAGGAAAGGTTCACAGGAATATGGGCCAAATGCTAGCAAATGGGACTAGATTAATTTAATATATCCAGTCGGCATGGACAAGTTGGACCGAAGGATCTGATTCTGTGCTGTACATCTCTATGACTCGAACAGCAGAACATTTGGAACATCACAATCTAATCATTTACATAAATGATTTGGATTTCAACATAAGAGGTATCATTAGTAAGTTTGCAGATGACACCAGAATTGGAGGTGTAATGGAGAGAGAAGAAGGTTACCTCAGATTACAATGGGACCGTGATCAGATGGGCCAGTAGGCTGAGGAGTGGCAGATGGAGTTGAATTTTGATAAATGTGAGGGGCTGCATTTTGGAAAAGCAAATCAGAATGGGGCTTATACACTTAATGGTAAGATCCTAGGGAATGTTGCTGAAAAAAGAAACCTTGAAGTGCAGGTTCATAGCTTCTTGAAAATAGAGTCGCAGATAGATAAGATAGTGAAGACGGCATTTGGTATGCTTTCCTTTATTGGTCAGAGCATTGAGTATAAAAGTTTGGAGGTCGTGTTGTGGTTTTACAGGACATTGGTTAGACTACTGTTGGAATATTGCGTGCAATTCTGGTCTCCTTCCTATCGGAAAGATGTTGTGAAACTTGAAAGGGTTCAGAAAAGATTTACAAGGATGTTGCCAGGGTTGGATGAATTTTGAGCTATAGGGAGAGGCTAAATAGGCTGGGGTTGCTTTCCCTGGAGCGTTGGCGGCTGAAGTTTATAAAATCATGAGGGGCATGGATAAATAGGCAGGTCTTTTCAGAACTAGAGGGCATAGGTTCAGGGTGAGAGGGAAAAGATATAAAAGGGGCCTAAGGGGCAACTTTTTCACGCAGAGGGTGGTGTGTGTATGGAATGAGCTGTCAGAGGAAATGGTGGAGGCTGGCACAATTACAGCATTTAAAAGGCATCTGGATGGGTATATGAAAAGGAAGGGTTTAGAGGGATATGTGCTGTGCTGTTCCAGCAATAAAGTTTCAACTTTGATCTCCAGCATCTGCAGACCTCACTTTCTCCCCTTAGAGGGATATGAGCCAAGTGCTGGCAAATGGACTAGATTAGGATAGGATATCTGGTTGGCATGGACGAGATGGACCGAATGGTCTGATACCGTGCTGTATATCTCTATGACTCTAATCAAGGTGAGTGCGCTTGGCTTCCTAAAAGAGCCACTCCTATTTTATGGTCTTATTCACAAATGATGAATACATTATCTCGGAGTAGCAGCTTACTGGTAATGATTTCCAGTCCTTGTCATTTGCTGACTGAGGTCCCAAGTTTAGTTACAGAACGAGTCCATATTTGTTCTAAATACCATGGTATAGGATGGATGTGAGTGCACTGGAGATACTGCAGATGATTAACAAGAAGGGCTCCAGGGATGAGAAACTTCATTCATGAGGATTGTTCGAAGAAATTGGGACTGATCTCCTTCCAGAGAAGAGGATGGAGAGGAGATTTGATTGAGGTTTTGAAAATCATGAGCGGGTTAGACAGAACAGATTGAGCTAACATCTCTAAAAGAGAACAAGAACGAGATTTAAAATGACGTTCAAGCAAAACAAGGATAATATGAGTGGAAATAAAGCTTTTCACAGAGCAAGTATAGAATACACTGCCTGAAAATGTCATGTGGGTAGGATAAACTGAGGCCTTCAAGAGGTACTGGGTGATTACTTGGAAAGAAATGGTGCACAGGCATATGGGGAAAAGGCAGGAGGTTAGGTAGCAGCAGCAATGGCCATAACCATACTGCAATTCTGATTTCTCACTGTAAGAGGTCAGCATTGGGCTGAAAGTGAACAAACAGAAGGAATGTGCAAATTTCACCAGGAACTTTAAACTGCCTTAAACACAACCCAGTAAACAATGGAAGACTGGAGCCGGGTAACTCACTCTCTCTGCCACAACCCCCCACCTTACCTTGTACTTTTGAACCGCCTGCTGTAGCGGCAGGAACCTGTGATCTGAATGGAGGGGGGTATCCACACAACTGGCACAGACCAGAATCTCATCCTCCTCACAGAACAGGATCAGCTTCTCCCCGTGTTCCTCACAGACCTGGTGTACACTCTCCCCCTGACCCTCACAGTCAGAGTGACCCTCCTGCAGCTTCAGCTCCAGTAGCCGGGCCTTCCCACAGAGACTAGCCAGCACCCTGTTACTGGTGTAGCTCCTCCGGGGGAGAACGAGCTGACATTGTGGGCAGGACACCGCCTGACGCTGCTTCCCCCAGTATTTCTGGATGCAGCATTTACAGAAGTTGTGCTCACATTGCAACCGCACCGGCTCCACAAACACAGCCAGGCAGAGGGAGCAGGTTAAATCCTCATTCAGGGATAAGATGTGTTTACTGACGGCCATCTCACCGACTGCTCCTGCTCCTGGCCCTGGCCCTGGCGCTCACTTTACCATCAGTTTCGTTTCTCCCAGTTTGTTGTGAAACTCATTTCCCGGTCAGGTTTCTTAAAGGGACACTGCAAGGGTTTTGCCGACTCAAAACAGCAAGGATTTTACTTTGAACGTGTAAAACACAAATCCGTGAGCTGGAGAGAGATAGTAGATGAAGATAGTAAGGAGGAGGGAGGGGGGGCAGGAATTTGAAGAGCCTTTGATGGGAATGCCGACATAGTTGTACCATGTGGCCACTTCCTAGAATTTGCCAACAAAACCATTTCTACTCTTCACTTGGGGGAAGCTGGTCAAAGTTATTTCCAAAGTAAAGTTAGATTTGATTCACAGTATTAACTGTTTCTCTCTCCACAGATGTTGCCAGTCCTGTTGAGTTTCTCTGGTGGTTTCTGTTTTTTTCAATTATTGCAAAACTCCAGCATCTACAGTATTGTATTGTGGCTTTGCTGATAAATTAAACGTGGACCTTACTCATACAAAGTGAGGAGGTTGTTAACATTTTGGGGTGAGCCTGGGATACTTTCCTGGATTGCTTGTTCTGTTCAGTTTTGGTAGAATGAGTATTTTTTTAAAAAATGTATTCACAGGGTGTGGGCATCATTGCCTAGGCCAGCATTTTTTGCCAATCCCTAATTGCCTAGAGGGCAGTGTGGAGCCAACCACATTATTGTGGATTTGGAGTTGCATGTAGGCCAGGCCAAGATGGCACTTTCCTTCCCTAAAGGGCATTAGTGAAACAGATGGGTTTTTCCTGATAATGGTCATCATTCGAGTCTTAATGTCAGACTTCTTTTTAATTGAATTCAAATTCCACCATCTGCTGTGGCAGGATTTGAACCTGATTTCCCAGAACATTATCTGGGTCTCTGGGTGAACAGTCCAGTGATAAAACCATCACGCTGTCACATCACCATGAAAGCACTGCATGTCTTATGACAATAGATCAGAACCCTGAAGCTTTTACAGACTTTTTTTTTAATTCAAAAATGTGCTTCATTTTAAACAAGAACTACAGCAGAAACAAAACTGTGGTTGTAAATGCAGTGGCAAAGTTATGTGTGAAGCCCATGGAACGTCACAAAATAAAGTGTCAGGGAACGCTGAAACAAGGAGCGATTTAACAAGATGAGATATGAGGGAACTTATTACACTACATCTCAGCCGTAAGCTATCTCTTAGAGACATTTTATTTACCCTCCAGGGATGTACAGAAACAAGGGTTAAAAACTGACTGCAATGGTAATCTGTGTATGTTATTAATCTCATCTTCCCTCAAACTGTGTAAAATGCAATCACATTTTGCTCGTTACTATCTAGAGATGCCTTCACTATGAGGTCATTATTGGATTCTACTTCATTGTATTAGATCTAAAGTAACTTGCTGTCATGTTTTAAATGAAACAACTGTTCTTCATCAAAACAACAATTATAATCTTAATGAACGTGGAATGTGAGGGATGAGTTAGACAGCCAGAACTAGAAAAACCAGAAAGAGAGACTGAAGCCCTTCCCAACATGCAATATAAAGAGATTTGCTTCTCTTCCCTATTGTAAGATGGAGGGAAACTGGCAGGTGGGTTACTTGGAAAGTTTTGCCTTATATACTATACCCGAGGTATAGGTGCAACAGAAGGTCAGAGCAACAGAAGTTCAACCAACTTTCAAAAATCTAAATTCTGATCTCAGTCTTTGTGCATGTTCTCTGCAGCTGAAACATTGTACACTTTGCTCTGTTCCATTATCCGAATGCACATTTGTATGATATGATCTGCCTATACTACATGCAAAACAAAATGTTTCACTACATCTCGGTACATAGAGTCATAGAGCTGAACAGCACAGAAACAGACCCTTCAGTCCAACTCGTCCAAAACTTGGAAAGTTTTGCCTTATATCTATGCCAGGCTGAAGAAGGTTGTTATCATAACTGTAACCATAGGCTGTCTGTGAAAGGGTGCCTTCATTGAGTCCTGCTGTTAACATAAACTGTGAGTGTTCATGAAAATGAGTGCTGTCTCAGTAGCCTGTCCCTCCAACTCAGCCACCTTTTGAGAGGTACTCCCTCACCCCCTGAAGGAAGAATGCCACGGAGATAGCCGGAGTGTCGTGCCTCCAACAGAGCTCAAGCACAACATCTGGCCTGCGCAAGTCAAATAACTAGACAAGAAGCAAAGCACTCATCCCAGTGTGTGGATTAGAGGGAGAGTCACATCAGGGAGAATTGCCATTTTAGCAACCCTCTTGCAGCTAAAACAAAGGGAAGGACTCTCTCTCACACTGGATGTTGGAATTCTGCGACTGTCAAAAGGAATCAGAGCAACAGAAGTTCAACCAACTTTCAAAAATCTAAATTCTGATCTCAGTCTTTGTGCATGTTCTCTGCAGCTGAAACATTGTACACTTTGCTCTGTTCCATTATCCGAATGCACATTTGTATGATATGATCTGCCTATACTACATGCAAAACAAAATGTTTCACTACATCTCGGTACATAGAGTCATAGAGCTGAACAGCACAGAAACAGACCCTTCAGTCCAACTCGTCCATGTTGATCAGATGTCCTAAATTTAATCTAGTCCCATTTTCCAGTATTTGGCCCATATCCCTCTAAACCCATCTTCTTCATATATCCATCCAGATGCCTTTTAACTGTTGTAACTGTAGGCAGCTTCCACTTCTTCTGGCAGTTCATTCCATACATGCACCAACCTCTGTGTGAAAAAATTGCCCTTCAGTCCCTTTCAAATCTTTCCCCTCTCAACTGAAACCAAATCAAATTCAAGAATCTCAAAAGCAACTGCTCAATTACAAAATTGAAAGATCCGGTACTATCCAGTAATTGCTACCATGTCTTCACAACTAATTCATTCCCTTTATTTTACATGACGTATGGATTCAATCCTTATTTCTACTCTGTGTGGTGATATGTTGTGTTGCCATTTCTTTTCATCTTCAGTAATTAATAAATTCACTCTTTTGTTGATTTAAGCAAGCCTGGTTAACTGGCTACTTTAAAACATAAGGGAGAAAGGGATCCACTAGGAAAGGAATAAAATTCACCTTGCAGTGATCAATCAGGGATTGGAAGTGGGGTGTGAACAAAGAAGGGAAGCCAATTATGGAATCTCTACAGCGTGGAAGGAAGATATTAGGCTCATAGAGCCCACATTAACAAGCATCTCACCCAGACACACCCTATCCCTGCAACCCTGGATTCCCCACAGCTCACTCACCCATCCTGTACACTATGGGCAATCCACCAAAGCTGCACATCTTCAGACTGTGGGAGGAAACCAGAGCACCTGGAGAAAACCCACACAGACACAGGGAGAACGTACAAATTCGACACAGACAGTCGCCTGAGGGTTGGGTGGGGGGGAATTGAACCAGGGTCCCTGGTGCTGCGAGGCAATAGTGCTAACCACTGAGCCACCATGCCTCCCTCGTCACCCATAAGTGTGAAAATCTTGGGTATCCCGTGAGGAACTGTAACAAATTTGGCATTGTCGTCAGTTCATAACATAAAGCGCTGCAGCACTGGTGAATAATTCATTTCATCTGATCAGAACCACTTGACCTGCCCCCAGGTTCCCCCTCTCCAGAGCTAATCAGAATGTTGCTGGCTTTTGAAGGTCACTTTCACCGCGTTAAATGTGGGAAAGGGTTCAGATGAAAGCACTAACATTGGAGAGAAAACATTTCCCTTTCAAATAAGGAGACTCGATACATCCTGTGGCCTGATGCCAAGCTCACACCAGTTTGACCGCATGTTGAAGCACTGCCGAGGGGAGGGATGAGTAAGACTGGTTGTAAAAGACAAAAGGAAAACGTGCATTTTTAAAAATGTCATCAACTCGGTGAAGGACGCTTTCTGGGCGGTCTGAAACCTGCTGATCTTCCAGCTGAAGGAGTTGACCCCGACTGAGTGTTGCAGACTGGCACATTCCAAGGTCCAGGACTACGTGTTGAGGGATGCGCTGAAGCTTGGGGCAGCTGCCGCCAAGGCGCGGTGGGGAAAGACCACCGTGTAACATCTGCCTGCCTAACGAAGAACAGGGGGCAGTCATTTGGGCTCCGCTGACGCCTCAGCAGAAGAGCTGGATAGTAAATGTACAGACTTGTATATAGGAGAAATAAATTTCGATGTCTGTATGAAAAGCAATGTAATGTGTGCACAAGAATGGCATGACCAATTGCATAGAGATCCAAATAATTTTATGAATAATGTATATTTTTGAAATTTAAAAAAAAAGCATTTTAAAAAATGTCAGTAAAGTAAAAAGGGCTTTGGAAAATAAGGTGTGAGAGCTGAAACAATGATGCTGAAGTGAAGTATCAATGGAGTCAGGTTCAGTCAGTGAAATCCCAGAAGTTAATAAAGAGCTGGGCTCACACTGTGCCACTGAAACCGAATCAACAGAACCAAGAGGCGACTCGGCTGAAAGAAAAGGGCAGGGATGTTCTGAAATGGAACTAAGCTTGAGGCAAACCAAGGAATTGAGGACCTTGGTGGAATCTGCTGGACAAGGCACTCATCATCTGTTATAGAGACCAGAGTGCCGTGGACTGATCAAAGCTGTCCTCTTGAGTCAGCTCCTTTTATGAGTGTGCCCCAAGCAGTTACTGAAGAAATTAAATCCATTTTGTTTGAAATGTAAACACGTTTTGAAAATGCTCGATTATCTGAATATCAATCATCCGGATTTCGGATTATCTGAACAAGATCTCAAGGTCCCGTAGAAACGCTACTCATTATCTGAACAATCCGTTATCCGCACTCTTAGTTATCTGAACAAAATGCTCCCCGCCCATCTCGTTCGGATAATCGCGGTTATTCTGTATTGGCAGTGGAGTTCCTTCAGCAATTTCTGTTTTCCAGCAGTGATGATCTTCTGAAATTGGCACAAGGTTTTTTTTTGGTGGGGTGACGATGGGTTAGATTCCTACTCCCTCCAGATCACAAGCAGTGCTGGAAAAATACTTTGTGCTAGACCTGGCAGTTCTCTCTTCAGATAGTTCATGGGCTTTCAGTACACAGGGAGTCCCCGAGAGACAGTGATAAATTTGATTTGGTTTGATTTATTACTATCACATATACCAAAGTACAATGAAAACTGTTGTCTTATATGCTTTACAGGCAGACCATACTATACAAGTGCATCCTGGTAAGAGAACAGAGTTAGAACTGCCGAGAAAGTGCAGAGAGAGAACAACATTATAGGATCCCTACAGTGTAGAAACAGATCCTCCAGCCCGACAAGTCCACACAGACCCTCCGAAGAGTAACCCAGCCAGACCTACACATCCCTGAACACTATGGGCAATTTAGAATGTCCCATTCACTTAAACTGCACATCTTTGGATGGTGGGAGGAAGAATGTGCAAACTCCATGCAGTCACCCGAGGCAAGAGTCCAACCCAGGTCCCTGGCACTATGAAGCAACAGTGTTAACCACCAAACCACCATGCCACATTGTCACAGAAAGGTTAATATTAATCCCATTTCCCTCAATCTCTGACATGTCAATTTGGGAATCTATAGTTTAAGATGACGCAGTTTAAGAGGAGCAGCATTTCTATCACTGTACCACCCAGTACACATAAAAGGAATGAGTTTCTCAGTGAATGTGCCAGAATGCGTGTAGAGAACGGACATATCATCAGCATTGTAAAAGGTCACCAGACCTCCCTCATAGTCCAGGTAAACTCCAATGGTCGTGGGCTTCATACTCGGAGTCTGAATTACTGAGTACTGTCTGGCATTGTATGCATCCCCATTTGTAAGCCCCACAGCCCAGTATCCCTTTTGAGGTTGCAGTTTGAACTTTCCCTTCCGATTTGCCGACTCTCTGGTCACACCAACGTCCCAGTCAGTCTTGTTGCCAACCTCCACCTCCCAGTAGTGCTTCCCTGATGCGAATCCCTTTGAGCACAGGACACATGGATGCTGATTAAATCTCTCTGGGTTATCAAGAAGCAGAAATGTTTTTTTCGTATTGATTGACACGCTGGTCAGATCCTCAGACAGGACAAGGCTATGATGAGCTGTGTTCGGATCCAGTGTCAGCGAGACTGGAACTGCAGGAAAATAGAAATCGTGTCAAATGTTTTATACAGAGGAACGTGGACAGTTAATATCTCTTGCCTTCACACCTGGACTCAGCACCCAGCTCAGAAATTCTGCCTGAGAAATACTATCCACTGGAGTAGTGCCAGATGATTGAAGGGTGGCAAATGTTATTCCCTTGTTCAAGAAAGGGAATGGGGATTATCCTGGGAATTACAGACCAGTCAGTTTTACATTAGTGGTGGCAAAGTATTGGAGAAGATTCTGAGAGAGAGGATTTATGATTACTTGGAAAACCATAGTTTGATTAGAGATAGTCACATGGCTATCAAACCCTATTGAATTCTTTGAAGGTGTGACAAAAAGTATTAATGAAGGTAGAACAGTGGATATGGTGTATATGGATTTTAATAAGGCGTTTAATAAGGTTCTGCACTGTAGGCTCATTCACAAAGTATGGAGGCATGGGATACAGGGAAATTTGGCTGTCTGGATACAGAATTGGCTGGCCCATAGAAGACAGAGGGTGGAGGTGCAGATGGAGCTCAGGGACCAGTGGTGTTCCGCAGGGATTGGTTCTGGGACCTCTGCTCTTTGTAATTTTTATAAATGAAATGGATGAGGAAGTGGAAGGGTGGGTTCATAAGTTTGCCGATGACATGAAGGTTGGTGGCGTTGTGGAGAGAGTGGGGAGGGCTTTTATAGCTTGCAATGGGACACTGACAGGATGCAGAGCTGGGCTGATAAGTGCCAAATGGAGTTCAACCAGGAAAAGTGTGAAGTCATTCACTTGGAAGGTCAAATTTGAATGCAGAATATGGAGTTAAAGGCAGGATTCTTGGCAGTGTGGAGGAACAGAGGGATCTTGGGATCCATGTCCATAGATCCTTCAAAGTTGCCACCCAAGTTGATCAGGTTTTTAGGAAGGCATATGGCGTGTTCACTTTCATTAGCAGGGGCATTGAGTTTAAGAGCTGCAGGTTATCCTGCAGCTCCATAGAGCCCTGGTTGGGCCACACTTGGAATACTCAGTTCTGGTCACCTCATTATAGGAAGGATGTGGAAGCTTTAGAGAGGGTGCAGAGGAGATTTCCAGGATGCTGCCCAGACTGGAGGGTATGTCTTATGAAGAAAGATTGAGGGAGCTAGGGCTTTTCTCATTGGAGCAAAGATGAACGAGAGTTGACTTGATAAAGATGTACAAGATAATAAGAGGCATAATAGAGTGGATAGCCAGAGACTTTTTCCCAGGGCCGAAAGGTCTATCACATGGGTGCAAATTTTTAAAGTATTTGAAGGAAGGTTTAGGGGAGATGTTAGAGGTAGGTTCTTTACTCAGAGAGTGGTGAGTGCATGGAATGCCCTACCAGCAGTAGTGGTTGAGTTGATACATTAGGGACATTTAAGCACATGGAAGATAGTACAATGAAGGGTGTGTAGGTTAGTCTGATCTTAGGGTACGATAAAAGGCCGGCACAACAGAGGGCCAAAGGGCCTGTACTGTGCTATTCTATGTTCTAGATGTGCAGGTATCTATATCCCTAGAGTCCAGTCTAAGCAGTGGGTGGACAGGTAATACAGAGACCGCTGGAGAAATGCAGCCAGCTTCACAGCTTCTGTGCAAAGAGAAGCAAAGTTAACACTTTGAATCTAGTTCCCCTTCTTCTAGTTACTATGACAGCCTGCAAACATATCAGTGAATACAGGACCCCGATCCTGAGTCCCAGTGGAGTGGCTGGATATTAAACACAATGTTCTGATACTGTCGTGTTTGAATTGCTCACTCTATGGTCCCACATGAAGAAACCACCCCCCCCCACCCCACCCGCCCAAGTGAGAACTCGGGCTACCCCACCAAACCGTACTCACTACAGGCAGCACTTTCAGGAGAGGGAGGGGATAGAAGAGAGCAGAAAAATCCCCAGAGTGTGGACACAAAGCTGTGGGGTCGCTTACATGGAGAGATGATCTGTTTCATTTCCTTCCACACTGTGTAGAGAAACGGGCCTTGATATCTTCTGTAATTCTTTCTTGGAAACATCAGTATTTCTTCATCTTCATCTTCATCTTCCCATTCGTCCTCTCCATCCTCTTCCTTCTCTTTGTTCAGGTATCTGTTTAATCAGATTGATTTTATCACATAGCAACAGCTTGATCGCAGTTTAAAAATATTGATGCGTGTAAATGAGACACTCACCTTTCTCTTACACCTTTCAGTTCCTGCAGGACAATGAAACATCAGAAATGGTTTAATCAGTACACAATGCTGTTTTGGTTTTACATTTTAACACACTCAAATAATCAGTCGGTTTAGTGAAACATGAAACTGTGTTGGTAGCATTTTCACTCACGATTCCAGTGATGTGACACCAGTCCAGTTCCTGCTTCCTCACTCCACCCCTTACCCCTCAAATATATCCGACAAGATTTCAGGGTTTTGCTCCACTGCTGATTCATTCGTTTTGGTTTGGGTCGTAATTTTCTCTATTTTTGACCTTTATTCCCTGAGAACTTCAGAGCAGCACTAAGCTGGGAGAAATCAAACCACATCCTCAGCCTCAGCGACCCCTTAAAAAGCGGTAGCATCTTGTGTTCCAGATCCTACTCACCCAGGTAGCTGCGGGATAGTGTACACATCAGACATGAATCGCGTTCACCCACTGTGATTCGCACAGAATTAAATACTCTCCGATTGCTTCATCTTTAAGTGGGTATCATTAAGTGAGACTCAAACATGTCACTGCTCCCAGAACAAACAAGAAGGGGGAAAGAGAAGCTAAGGGGCTGATAGCGAAGCCCTTAATGGGCCAACCTCAGTACTGGAGCCTGTGGGAGATATTTAGATCATGAGAATGTTAGTAGGGGAGAGAAGCCATTCTTCCATCTAGTCAGACCAACACACATTTCCCCACATTGCATCATTTGGTCAGTTCCTGTCCTAATGCTATCCATTAGCTCATTCCATTTCTTCTTTGCTGTTGAATTAGATAATTTAAAAATCACACAGCACCAAGTTATAGTCCAACAGGTTTAATTGGTAGCACCAGCTTTGAAAGCTAGTATTTCCAATTAAACCTGTTGGACTATAACCTGGTGTTGTGTGATTTTTAACTTTGAGAGAGTGAGGACAGCAGATGCTGGAGATCAGAGCTGAAAATGTGTTGCTGGAAAAGCGCAGCAGGTCAGGCAGCATCCAAGGAGCAGGAGAATCGACGTTTCGGGCATGAGCCCTTCTTCAGGAATGATTTTTAACTTTGTCCAGCCCAGTCCAACACTGGCATCTCCGAATTAGTTAATACTCTTGATGTCAATACCATATCTAGATTGCCTTCTATTTCACAATTGAAGTTTAATTTTGACTTGCATTCTCTATCCTGTTCAACCTCATGCCTCAATAAAACCGTTCTCTCTCTCTCTCTCTCTCTCTCTCTCTCTCTCACACACACACACACACACACACACATACACACACACACACACACACACACACCAGTTAATGTTGGCATTGGTTAATTATGTAATACAGATGATATTGATTCAGTCAACCTCATAAATACTACTCCGTTCCTGTTCATCTTGAGTTCAAATTGGAATCACAGAATCTCTACAGTGTGGGAGCAGGCCATTCGGCCCATTTCATCCACATCAACCCTCCGAAGAGCATCCCCTCCAGACTCATTCCCCTACCCTAGCCCTGAAACCCTGCATTTCCCATGACTAACCCACCTAGCCTGCACATCCCTGGATGCTATGGGTAATTTACCATGGCTAATCCACCTGACCTGCACATCTTTGGACTGTGGGAGGAAACCGGAGCACCTGGTGGCAACCCACGCAAACACGGGGAGAATTTGCAAACTCCACAAAGACAATTAACCAAGGCTGGAATCAAACGAGGGTCACTGGTGCTATGAGACACAGCAGTGCTAACCACCAGGCTACTGTGCTGCCCTACTGTGATAGGTGTATGTAGGGAGACTGAGCTGATGTCTCACCAGTTACACTGTCAGCAAAACCAACACCTCTCTTCTTTCCAAAGCGATATAGACAAGTCTCTACAGTCTTTCCTAAAGGTTAAGACCCGAAACCAAGGACTGACCTCATCATTTCTCACATCATTGTCTTATTCCTCAGTGACTACAGCCCAATGCACAAACGGCTCCAGTCGTCAGATCTTGGTCTAAATCCCTACTCCCTATTAAGGTTACCTGCTTAATTACCCAGGAATTTCTGGACTTCTCATCTGAGACCCTTCCTACTAGATGCATTCCAGAAATCTATGCAGGTAGTGTTAGGGTGATGTGATTGCAGGATGTGGGACCTCCTGGATGTCAGTGTGACCCAGGATAAGCACATCTGCAGCAAATGCCTGCAATAAGAGAACAAAGAACAAAGAAAATTTATAGCCCAGGCCCTCCAAGCCTGAGCCGATCAAAATCCACTGTCTCAACCTATTGCCAATTCCTAAGCATCTGCATCCCTCTGCTCCCCACCTACTCATGCATCTGTCCAGATGCACCTTAGATGAATCAAATGTGCCTGCCTCTATTACCTCAGCTAGCAATGCATTCCAGGCATCTATCACTCTCTGTGTAAAGTACTTGCCACGTATATTCCCCCTTAAACCTTTCACCTCTCACCTTGAACATGTGACCTTTCGGTATCGAATCCTTCACCCTGGGAAAAAGCTTATTTCTATCTACCCTGTCTCTGCCCCATCATGATTTTGCAGGCCTCAGTCAGGTCCCCTGATTGGCTTTGGCTCAGAGTTTATGAGCTGAAGGCTGAACCACAGACCCTTCAACACCTGAGGGATTGGGGAGGTTACCACAATAACAAAGTGTCCATCCGACTACTCAACAATAGAAGCCAATTGTAGCTGCTGATTCCTCATCTTTGGTCCAACTCGTCCATGATGACCAGACAGCCTGAGTTAATGTCGTCCCTTTTGCCAGCACTTGGCCCATATCCCTCCAAACCCTCCCTATTCATATACCCATCCAGATGCCTTTTAAATGTTGCATTTGTACTAGCCTCCCACACTTCCTCTGGCAGCTCATTCCACACACACATCACCCTCTGTCTGAAAACGTTGCCTCTTAGGTTCCTTTTATATCTTTCCCCTCTCACCCTAAACCTATGCTCACTAGTTCTGGACTCACCCACCCCAGGGGAAAGACCTTGTCTATTTACCCTATCCATGCCCCTCATGATTTTATAAACCTTTATAAGGTCACCCCTCAGCCTCTGACGCTCCAGGGAAAACAGCCCTAGTCAATTCAGCCTGTCCCTAGAGCTCAAACCCTCCAACCCTGGCAACCTCCTTGTAACTCTTTTCCAAACCCTTTCAAGTTTCACAACATTCTTCCTATAGCAGGGAGAGCAGAATTATTACCATCTAATAAATTTATCGTAATTTATTGAGTAACTTTCAGAAAAAAACAGTTGTGTAACAAATGAAACTTTGATCTTGCTTCAAGCTATAGCTTAGCTTCTGATTTGTTGTTTTTTCATTAAAACTAAAAGAGTGCTCAACAAACTCCAAAAATTCACTGTTCAAAGACCACACTGTGGCCTTGTCTGCTGTGGTCATAATTACTGCATTGGGAGTTGTATCCTAAATATAAAGTACTATTTACAATTATACCAACTGTTTGAATATGAGGTTATAAAAAGTCACCTTGAGAAAAGAGATACTGTCTTGCTGCTCAATGTGTACACCAAGCTTCACTATGTCTGCCTCAAGAGAGGTTAATTTCTCCTCAATTAGTTTCAGATGCCCCTGTATTGGTTGCAGATCTTCCTCCTTCAGTCTCCTCAGTTCTTTCATTAAGTGCCTCTCTTTGTCTTCAAGATATTGATGGATTTTGGCAAATTGTGCAGATATGTCTTGCTCCAGGGATGATGTGAGTTCCTATGGTAGTGAGAAAGATTGTTTAAACAGTGAATTGTTGAATGGTTACTGTAATTATAGGGAGCAGAAGGAATACTCACATCCAATTCTGAAATCTCCCTCTCCTGCTGCTGCTTTAAGTCTCTTTCTGTTTTTTCTCTCGCCTTCATGGAATTCAAGCATGATCTCAACTGGTCCTAAATATTGAAGCAAATCATGCAGTGATTTACTCTCGTACATTATATTAGAAACTGTGAGGACATGTTCAGGGAAGGTGTCATGTGGCACTAATGTTTTGTTTTAAAAACGGCAAAACAAAAAAGAAATTCAACCAGACTAGATGAGGCTTGAAACTAACAACAGCTTTTTGGTCCATAAAGTTATATGAATGAATTTGCTGGGTAGACAGTGTTAATTGTGTTTGATTGTACCTTTGTTTTCAATATTAACTGGGGATTCATTAGAAACTCACTTAATTAGGTACAGTCTAAATCTGTAGCTGTAGTGTAAAGTTGTAATATGTAACACTATAAATAAACTTCAAAATGAGCAAGGACTGTCTCTGGTTTTATCCTTTACTGATTGCTTTTTTTCTGGATGTACCACAGTACCTTGTATTCCTGCTCTGTCAAACCTTGTAGGCCACACTCTATCTAATCACGCATTGATCTATATGTCCTTGATTGCTATGATATGCCTGTAGTGCTCCGAAAACAAAACTCTTTACTGTACTTAGGTGCATGTGACTACAATAAATCAAATCAAATCAGTATGTAGGGGTGAGCTAAAGCCAAAAGTTGGATATTAGGAAGATGGAAAATTACACTCCAATGTTATTGCAGTCTGCACCATATATCCAATGGAAGAATGAAATGGATAAGACGACACATTATGTTGATACCAAAAAGAAAATAAAGTATGGCCTTAGCATTATTGCTTCCTACCAGAAAGAAAAGAAAATATTTTGTGAGCTGGAAAAATGCATCGGGATGAAGGCTTGGACCTTCTGTTTGGAGTCTTGAATATCATTTACAAAAACAGATCATATTTACGATACATAGCCAGATTCTGGTAGAGTTTGGAAGATGACTAATCATTCCAAGCCCTTCCTGATGAAGGGCTTATGCCCGAAACGTCGATTCTCCTGCTCCTTGGATGCTGCCTGACCTGCTGCGCTTTACCAGCAACACATTTTTTCAGCTCTGATCTCCAGCATCTGCAGTCCTCATTTTCTCCAAACAATTCCAAGGTGTACTATCTCATGCATTTTAAGATATTGCATCAAGATTGACAGGGTTCAAGTGGATATCCCCAGATCATTACAAGATTTTAAAATGATTGGATTGTGGTGAAGCAACTCATGGGTAAGGTTTTGGTTCTAATTGGTCTCAGAGAGGGGGATACAAGGAGTGCAGAAAGCTCAGAGCAATTAGAAAATCATGGCATATGGGCCTTTACTGCAAGTGGATTGCGATACCATGTCCAAGAATAAAGGGAGCGTGCTATAATTGTACAGGGCTTTGGTTCACCACAGCATGAATATTCTGTGCAGTTTTAATCTCCAAACCAAATCAAACATTTCCTATTGGAGACAGTACATTAAAGATTCTCCAAACTTGTCCCTGGGATTAAAAGGGTAACCTTTCAAAGCCTGAGTAAATTGGGTCTACATCTGGAATATCATTTTGGAAGGAGGAACAAAATAACAGTGTACTGTTTAAATGGAGACAACTGCAACACAAACTTGTGTGCAAAACAAAGGAAGCGAATATTCATGTGCAGCAAAAATCAGCAAGTCGAATGGAATATTGGCCCTTATTTCAAAGGGGTTGAAACATCAGGTTAGGAAGTCTTGCTGCAACTGTACAAGGTGCAGGTAAGTCCACACCTGGACGACTGTGAGCAGTTTTGTTCCATTTATTTCAGAGTCAAGAGTGTGGTGCTGGAAAAGCACAGCAGGTCAGGCAGCATCCGATGAGCAGGAGAATTGATGTTTCGGGCATAGCCCTTCATCAAGAATGAGGCTTGTGGGGCTGGAGAGGGGGGGGGGGGGGGCTGGGAGATAAATTGGATGGAGGGGTGGGGCTAGGGCTGGGGGGAAGATGGCTGAGAATGCAATAGGTAGATACAGCTCCACCACCCCTCCCATTTATCTCTCAGCTCCCCCAGCCCACAAGCCTCATTCCTAATGAAGGGCTTATGCCTGAAATGTCAAAGCTCCTGCTCCTCAGATGCTGCCTGACCTGCTGTACTTTTTCAGCACCGCCCTCAGGACTGTGACCTCTAGCATATCTCCCCTTATTTCAGGAAGGACATTATTTCATTGGAGGCAGTTCAAAGAAGATTCACTAGGATGATTCCCATGGAGGGATTGTCTTTTGAGCAAAGGCTAAGTAGGTTGGGAATCAACTCACTGGTGATTAGAAGAATGAGAGATGACCTCATTGAAATGTATAGGGGCACAAGGGGCTTGACAGGGTAAATGCTGAGAGGATATTTCTCCTCCTGGGAGAGTCTAGCACCAGAGGGCATAGTCTCAGAACTAAGGGGTGCCAATTTCAGTCTGAGATAAAGAGGAATCTCTTCTCTCAGAGGGTTGAGAGTCTTTGGAACTCCTTGCCACAGAGAGCTGTGGAACAGAGTTGTTGTGTATATTTAAAACTGAGGGAGATACTTGATCAGTAGAGGAATCATGAGTGATAGAAAAAGGGCAAGAGTGAGGAGTGTCAGACCAGCTGTGATTCTATCCCATGGTGGAGCAGGGTCAAGGGGCCAAATGGCCTACTCATGTTCCTATTTCTTATGGTCTTATGGTCAAACACAGTTGGTTCCCCAACCTGCAGCGATGAACCCAGTCTATATTGAAGCACGCTCTAACGTGAAGTTGCATCAAGGTAATGTGAATTTAAATATCGGCTGTAACACATTAGATTTCATCACTGTGACACAATAAACTAATTCCCTCAGAGTGCTGACTATCAAATATTACTATCAGATTAAAAATGAGCAAGGCTGAAAGAAATCCATTCATTTATTTCAAACAGAGATATTTTTTCTCATCAACCTGTTCGGAGATGTTAACACACTGTCAATCTGTGCTTCCTGTCACAAAGGTGGGGACACTATAACTATGTCACAAGGGCTTCTTTGAAATTTAATAATTATGAATTTAATTATGAACAGGAGTAGGCTATTCAGTCCCTCAAGCCTGTTCCACCATTCAATGAAATCATGCCTGATCTTTGGCCTAACTCCATAGACCTGCCTTTGGCCCATATCCCACAGTTCCTTTTGCTTAATAAAAAAAAAATGCCTATCTCAGAATTAAAATTAACAACTGCCATTTGTAACACATTGTTACAGGGCAATGAGGATAGAGTCCATTTAGCCCATCGAGTCTGCACATGCGCTCCAAAGAGCATCTCACCCTATCCCCGCAATACCCGTGGCTAATCCACTTAGCCTGCACATCCCTGCACACTATGGGCAATTTAGTACGGCCAATTCACTTCACCTGCATATTTTTGGACTGTGGGAGCGAACCGAAGCGCCTGATGGAAACCCCCACAGAACGGGCAAACTCCACCCAGATACGCAAGGCGAGAATGGAATCTGGGTCTCTGGTGCTGTGAGGCAGCAGTGCCAACCACTGAGCCACCAGGAACAGAGTTCCAAACTTAAACCACCCTCTGTGTGCAGAAGTCCTTTCTAACATCTCCCCGGCCCTAAATCTCAGTCTATGCCCCCTAATTCGAGAACCCCCAACTCATGGAAATCATTTGTCTTTACCCACACTGTCTTTTCCAGTCCAATAAACAATGAGACCAGGTTAGTTCACTCTGTCCCTTACCCTGTGCTTTTGAACAGTCCTGTCCAAGGCCAGGAACCTGTGATCTGAATGGAGGGGAGACTCTACACAATTGACACAGGCCAGAATCTCATCGTCCTCACAGAACAGCACCAGCTTCTGGCCATGTTCCTGGCAGAGGGATTGGTCCCTCTCCCTGCCCTGGTTCACCTTCTCCCCTTGTTCCTCGCCCAGCTCCTGGTTCAGTTGTCGAGCTGACTGGCAGAGACTGGCCAGCGCCCCGTTCCTGGTGTAAGCTCTCCTGGAGAGAACCACTCGGCATTGTGGGCAGGATACCACCTGGCGGCGATGCCCCCAACTCTTCTCGAGGCAGGATTTACAGAAGTTGTGATAACAGTCCAGCCTCACCGGCTCCACAAACAGAGACAGGCAGAGGAAGCAGGTTAAATCCTTGCTGGCTGTTGAGATCGGTTTACTGGCGGCCATCTCAGGTGCAGTTCTGTCTGTCAGTCTCTGCTCCACATTCAGTTTCGTTTCTTCCAGTTTGCTTTGCACCACACACGGCGATCTGGCTTCTCTCAGCTGTTAGGTTTCTGTTCCCCACTGTGTGTGTGTGTGAGAGAGAGAGAAATCAGACACAGACTGGTCTGGTCCCTGGACAGGCATAAGTGAAGAGTGGAATTTCCCTCTCTGGGAGGTTTTTTTTTAAAAAAATGGGAGCAAGTTTGTCCCAAGGTGTTTACATCTGCAATGGCCATGCATGGAACAGTTCTAATCCCAGGACCTCCCCTCATTACCTCAGCCCAGGGGCTCGGCCCTTACGTCTACTTCTCCCTTTTCTCGTTCTTCTCTTTATGTTTACTTTTTTTTTAGTTTTATTTTTAAACTTAAATTGCGGAGAAACCAGCGGTGACAACATTGGAATAGCTGAGGGTCAATGTCACAGATGGCGATCAGCGTGGAGCGAGTCCATGCGAGAGAGGGACTGTAACATTTATCTTTTAATTTTAATTCCCTTAATTTATACGATAAAGAACAATAATGTAGAACTTTTAGATGTTTATTTTCTTTATTTCTCACTTTTGTACCTAAGATTTGTTTCGTTTTTAAATTTCAAAAATATGCTTTATTCATAAAAATATTTTTATCTTTCTCTCTCTCTATATATATATATATATATTTCACACGTGGTCACAAATGTAGTTTGGATCTGTACAATAGTATGTCAAAGAAACAAACATTGAAATTTAATTCTATCCAAGCAAGACAGAGACTGTACATCTCTTAGAGTCATAAAGTCATAGAGATGTACAGCATGGAAACAGACCCTTCAGTCCTACCCCTTCATGCCGACCAGATATCCCAACCCAATCTCGTCCCACCTGCCAGCACTGGACCCATATCCCTCCAAACCCTTCCTATTCATATACCCATCCAAATGCCTTTTAACTGTTGCAATTGTACCAGCCTCCACCACTTCCTCTGGCAGCTCATTCCATACATGTACCACCCTCTGTGTGAAAACGTTGTCCCTTAGGTCTCTTTTATATCTTTCCCACCCTCACCCTAAACCTATGCCCTCTAGTTCTGGACTCCCCCACCTCTGGGAAAAGACTTTGTCTATT
>NC_057746.1:9279866-9287920 GCF_004010195.1 Chiloscyllium plagiosum | reverse complement strand
CACTTTCAAGGAGCTATGAACCTGCACTCCAAGGTCTCTTTGTTCAGCAACATTCCCTTGGACCTGTCCATTAAGTGTGTAAGTCCTGCTAAGATTTGCTTTCCCAAAATGCAGCACCTCGCAAATATCTGAATTAAACTTCATCTGCCACTTCTCAGCCCATTGACCCATCTGGTCAAGATCCTGTTGTAATGTGAAGTAACCTTCTTCGCTGTCGACTACACCTGCAATTTTGGTGGCATCTGCAAACTTACTAACTGTACCTCTTATGCTCACATCCAAATCATTTATGTAAATGATATAATTTACCCGTATCAGACTATATTTGCATGCATTGAAGCATCAGAGGGTCTGAACAGATATCCAGTTACCTTCAGCAGGAAGGCGTCAGGCAGTGATCTTTCCCCACTGCACCTTGGCATCAGCTGCCCCAAGCTTTAGTACATCCCTCAGCGCGTAGTCCTGGACCTTGGAATATGCCAGTCTGTAACATTCTGAAAGATCATTTGGTTTCGGACAGACCAAAGAGCGTCTTTCAATGAACTGTTGGTTCTCCAGCGGCAGTTGATGTTTGTCTCAGTGTGCTTCCCGGGGAACAGACCGTAGAGCATGGAGTCCTGCATCACGGAGCCGCACGGAACAAACTTGGACAAAACCCACTGCATCTTTCTCCAGACTTCTTTTGTAAAGGCACATTCCAGAAGAAGATGTGTCAGTCTCAACCCTCAGCCCCTACCCCCCCCCCCCCCCCCCCCTCCAACAGCTGCTCTGAGGGCATCATGCAGTGGCGCAGACCAACTGGGCACACCTTATTGGAAAGTTCTGGTGATGAGGCATTTTTGTACCCAACATTTGTAACTAGGTACTTAGTACAGAAGATGACATGTGTGCGTGGTAACATTGTACACTTTTCAT
This sequence comes from Chiloscyllium plagiosum, assembly GCF_004010195.1. Taxonomy (NCBI): domain Eukaryota; kingdom Metazoa; phylum Chordata; class Chondrichthyes; order Orectolobiformes; family Hemiscylliidae; genus Chiloscyllium; species Chiloscyllium plagiosum. The sequence continues at coordinate 9,287,005 of NC_057746.1, read as the reverse complement.
TGTTCTCATGTACTTTTGCACTTGAGTACCTGTGACAAGAAAACTTATTTCTAATTCTACCTACATAAGCGTGATGCTCTGCAAACTCCTTTGGTGAATCACACGACAAGTAAACACAGAAGTTGAGAGCCCCCAGCTTTGAAGTTAAAGTAAAATAGTGTAAGCGAAGTAAGCTAAGGTATTGCAGGGCAGCTCAAATCTCAGGAATGTGTGCGGGAAATCATGGATGCTACCAATGATCGAGACACCTACATGTGCAGGAAATGTCATTAGCAGCTTTGGGTTTCAGAGCTTGAGTCACTGTGGTTGAGGTCTACCAGGATAGCACTGGACCCCAAACTTAGTGACACTGAAAGGGAAGGAGACACCAGGCAGACTGATCGAAGCAGGTAGATAGTGCAGGAGGTCCTGCGCATTAACTAGACATCATGTTCCTCTTCCAAATACAGTCACGGCCACATTTGAGCACTTGGCTAGCTCTACGGTACAGGAGTGGAGGATTAAGAAAACACCAGACGGTAATGCAATTTAAGGGAGCAGGCAGGCATTTCTGAGACTACAGACTTGACACCAGGATGGTATGTTGTTTCACTGGTGACAAGATCAAGGCTGTCTACAGTAGAGATTCACCACAATGTTGCCAGCGATGAAAAGTCCCAGTTCGGAGGAGAGACAAGATTGACTGGGTTTGTTTTCCTTGGAGCAGAGGAGGCTGAGGGTGGGGTCTTATTGAGGTATACAAAATTATGAAAAACATAGACTGAGTAGATAATGAGAACCTTTATCCCATGGCAGACATGTCAAAGACCAGAGGGCAGACGTTTAAGGTGGGGAGTAAATGGGTTAGAGGAGATCTGAAGAAAAATTGTTTTGTTTCCCCCAGATGTTGGTAGAAATATGGACCGTACTGCCTGAGAAAATGGCAAGTACTCTCACAATACTTAAAGAGCATCTGGATGAGTATTTAAAATACCAGGGTATAGAAATATACAGACCAAGTGCAGGGAAGTGAATTTAGTGTCATATGGGTGTTTGTTGGTTTGCATAGACATGGTGGGCCAAAGGGGCTGTTTCGGTACTGTATGACTCTATGTGCTCATCTTACACGTGGATGAGATTCTGATCTGTGTCAGTGGCATAGAGTCTCCCCCACATTTAGATGGTAGGTTCCTGCCAATACAGAAGACTGTTCAGAAGTACAGCAGTCAGGATCCACGTTGGTGTCATTGATTCAGCTAGGAATGAGGATGAGGTCTTGAAAGCAAATGTTGGGGAGCTAGGACTCAGATTGATAAGCAGAACCTCAAAAGCAGCAGTGTCAGGTTTAATCATGGGGAATGTGCAAATCCCAGACAGTAGCCCAAGGGGGGAGTTGAACCCAAGTCCCTGCTGCTGTGAGGCAGCAGTGCTAACCACTGAGCCACCTTGCCACTAAAGGTGCCTGGGCCCTCTACCTTCCCTCTTTCACAACTCCATCCCCTCCCACTGGTGACTCCAATGCTAGCAGCAAGTCAGGAGGAGGAAAGGGAGAACACTCTCAGCTGGCCTGGGCCAGCATGACTGGAAGGTGCCCAGGAGGAACACTCAAATGTTGAAAGTTACCAGGGTGTTGCTCACAGCAGACTCTCTCTGTCCCAGCTGTGGGCTTGCACCTCTACGTACAGGGAGAGAGAGAGAGAAAGATAAAATCATACTGAGAGCATACCAGTGGCACAGGTGTCTAAATATTCGTAAATACAACACTACATACAGGTATTCACTTGAACTGTTACCATGTTTTCTTGCTCCTATACAAATGAATTATATTCCAGCAAAGAAACAATGTGAAGCAATTTCAACCATCAGAAGAATGTGTAATGCAAGCAGTAAATACTGACAGTTCCTTCATAGTTCACCTCTCACATTCAGGTGAGAAGGAGTGTGTGATGATTCCATACATTTTACAACAGAGAGGATTTTCCGATGCCTGCCATTCTCAAAGTATTGCCTTGACATGTAAGGCTGTTGATGGCTAGCTCACATGTTCACTTGCATGCATTATGCAATGCTTTGGAGTAAAACAAGCACAAATCACCAGTTATTGCAATCATTGCTGTCAGACAGCATACTGAGGCACAGCAAAGGACCGTTGCAATATGAGGTATTGAGGGATTGAATTGAACAGTACTTGGCAAGGAGTATTCTCAGTGTGAGTGACAACTTGGTAGTCCTCAGAAAGGAGTGGACTCATTTATTTTTTTAGAAGGAGGACTGGATGAGTACAAATGCAAGCAAGTGGGAGTAGTCTAATTGTGAAAACTGGATACATCGTCAAGTTGGGCCGAAGGGCCTGTTTCTATGCTGTAGACTTCTGTAAGATGTAACAGAATGTTCCATTCACTCTGCTCACTGTTTCATTGCTGCTTTACAACTAATGATGTTTTGGAGAATTCTAGAGTATACATTTAAGCTCTGATTGAAGTTATAAGACTGACAATAGACAGAACAAGTGATTTCTTTTATTCACAAGAATCATGCCCAGTAACTAAGTAAGATGTGAAACAAAGGGTTGGATGCCTGAAATTACATTAAAACCTACAAGTGGAAAGTTCCTCTTTAACCACAGTATGTTATTTCATCAAAGTTGATAAGTTGATAATCAATAAGTTGATTTAGCATAATTTTCCCTTCAAAACTCCATTGGCCCTATAGTCTTGAATTTCTCAGAGTACCCTGCCATAACACTTCTAATAATAACTTCTAATAATTCTTTTCTTATGCCAAACACTAACGGACTGTGCTGTAGTTTCCTGCTTTCAATTACCCTCCAGTTTTGAAGAAAGGAGTTCCATTCACTACTTTCCAACCTAATGGAACCGTCTACAATTCTAGGGAATGTTGGAAAATTGAAATTAATGCAACAACAACCTCACAAGCCGCTTTATTTAAGAGCCAAAGAACAGACCCAGAGACCCATTGTTAGCCAAACAATTTACACAATTCCACTTCACTGATTCTTCTGGACACCCCCCTCCTGTCACAATGGATTCATCCACATTGGAGGGGAGACATCTTTGTGCAGATTAGTGACAATTGCAGGGAAAATCCATGCGATCTATGGGGACACACAACGTGGATGCAGAGAAAGGAACGCTGACTGAGTACACCAGACCAACTTGTACTTCTAACTGCAACTATGAGTTCAAGTGCAAATATTGCTGAGAGTGTGGTGTGAGTATACCTGAGAATTACAAGTATCAAGAAGGAAACTGAGGCCTTATGCCTGAAATGACTCATGTAAGCTGACAGTCATTCCTAAAGATGTAGTACCAAGCCAACTCTAGCTGGAGCATTGTATGATTTTCTGCCAAAGTTACATGAATGCCCTGTTTTAGTAGGTAGAAGAAGGGGACTTCTTGGGCTCAGTGGTAATGTTCCTCCCCCTGGGCCTGGAGGCACAGGTTCAAGACCCACCTGCTCTAGAGGTGCATAATAACATCACTGAACAGGAAAAATAGATTAATAAAAAAATAGGCAGGGAATAAGTTTGGATCAAAATGTGACCAAATGTCTGCAAAGGTAACTGTTGGGGTTATCCGTAGACAGAGGTCATCAATGTCTGAGAAATGAGTGAAAGTAGTGATTTCTGGAGTAGACATGGATCAGTCAAGTGAGGCCAAGGATACACAAGAGTTACAGGAAAGATTCCAAGGGTTTTAATCATATTACAGTCGCTAACCAAGGGCCCTTATTCCAGATTTCTGACAGCGAGCTTCCCTGCTGGAATTTGTAACACGGACTCCAGATTTCTGGGGGACCAGTGGACAGACCAGAGGCTTCCAGGTTTGACAGCTGTTGCAAGGAGCCAGGAATTCACACTGAGGGACGTCTTCGTCTTGCACGGGGGAACACACCTCCCAGTCAATGACCATAGCCCATGAACTCAGAGCAAGGAATACGTGCTATTCATCAGCCAACACCCTTACCCAAATCAAAGGCTGTCAGGGCCATTTCCCGAAGCTGTTTCCCACCCCAAAGGGGAGGCGACGGCCGAGTGGTGTTATTGGTGGACCTCTAACTCAAGGGCCCAAGTCATGTTCTGGGCACCCGGGTTTGAATCCTCAGATGGCAGAACTTAAATTCAATACATCAAGGGAAAATCTGGAAATAAGAGTCGACAAGGCGATTGTCGATTGTTGGAAAAACCCATCAGGTTCATTAAATTCCCTTGGGAAAGGAAGCTGCCTTACATATGACTCCAGGCCCACAGCACTGTGATCGATTCTTAACTGCCCTCTGGGCAATTAGAGATGGGCAATATATCCTGGCCTCGCCAGCATCACCCTCATCCTGGGAATGAATTTTTAAAAATCTGACAGTTACTTTGTCGGACAGGCAGTATCCCCTCACCACTGGAGATCCTCTCTCTGTATTCTGACACTTCAGTTTAGGAATGTATAGTCCAAAACCTAGCCAGCTTAAGTGGTGCACAATCGTTAGCCTTGTTGTATGATCCAGCATAAAGAAAGGGAAAGAGTTTTTCGGTGAATGTGTCAATGAATGTGTAGAGAATGGACATACTATCAGCATTGTAAAAGGTCACCTGTCCTCCCTCATAGTCCAGGTAAACTCCGACGGTGCTGGGCTTCACTTTCAGAGTCAGGGGGATTCGTGAGCTTTCTGTGACTTCATATTGATTCCCATTTGTCAGCCACAGAACCCAGTAACCACCTTCAGGACAAAGTGTGAGCTGTCCCTTCCTATTTGCAGACTCTGTAGCCACACCGACACACCAGTCAGCCTTCTTCCCCACCTCCACCTCCCAGTAGTGTTCCCCTGATGTGAATCCCTGTGAGCCCAGGACACATGGAGCCCTGTCAAATCTCTCCTGAGAATCAAAAAAGATTAATTCACTGCTGCCAAACCTCACACTGGTGAGATCTTTCGAGAGGGTGAGCATCGGATGTGCTGTGTTTGGGTTTAGAGTCAGCGAGGCCGGAACTGTGAGGAATTTAAAAAAAATAGTGTCAAATATTTTAGACAGAGGAGGACGAAGTTTAATATCAGATAGCTTTATAACTGGAATCAATAATCAATTCATAATCTTTGCGGAATGGATTAAGTGCACAGTTAGATAAATTCCCATATTTAATTGTGTAATCAACAAAGATAAAACAATGAAAAGTGCATGTAATAGGGAGTGAGATAATCACCGGGAGATCTGATCTAGCTGCTGAAGTCACCTGGTCTGACTCCAGACCTACAGCAGTGTGGTTGCCTCTTAACTACCCTCTGAGTTCACGCGCAAGCTGTTCAGTTGTATCAATCTCAATAAAGTCTCAACAAATTCTCAAAGAGATGGACCATCTGGCATCAGCTTGGGCACTGGAAATGATGATGGCGAAAATAGCCATGTTGACCCCACAAAGTCCTCCTCGCTGACATCTGAGGGCTAGTGCCAAAATTTGGAGAGCTGTCTCACAGACTAGTCAAGCAACAGCCTGACAGAGCCATGCTTTCAGAATCACGTCTTGACGGAAATTAACCCAGACGCCACCATCACCATCCCTGGGTATGTCCTGTCCCACCAGCAGGACAGTCCCAGCAGAAGTGATGACGCAGTGGGATATAGCCAGGAAGGAGTTGCCTTGAGAGTCCTCAACATTGGGTCCGGACCCCATGAGGTCTCATGGCTTCAGGTTAAACATGGGAAAGGAAATGTAGTGCTGATGGTGATGGAGGGTTGGTTTCCAGACTGGAGGCCTGTGACCAGTGGTGTGCTATAAGGATTGATGCTGGGTCCACTGCTTTTTGTCATTTATATAAATGATTAGGATGTGAACATTGGAGGTATAGTTGGTAAGGTTGCAGACGACACCAAAATTGGAAGTGTAATAGACAGCGAAGATGGTTACCTCAGATTACAACGGGATCTTGATCAGATGGGCCCAATGGGCTAAGGAGTGGCTGATAGAGTTTAATTTAGATAAATGTGAGGTGCTGCAATAAGGGCAGAATTGCAGAAGAAAGAGACCTTGGAGTGCAGCTTCATAGTTCCTTGAAAATGGAGTTGCAGGTAGGTAGGATAGTGAAGAAGGTGTTCCCTTATTGGTCAGACCATTGAGTACAGGAGTTGGCAGGTCATGTTGCAGCTGTACAGGACATTGGTTCAGCCACTTTTGGAATAACATGTACAATTCTGGTCCCCTTGATCCAGGAAGGACATTTTGAAAGTTGAAAGAGTTCGGAAAAGGATGTTGCCAGGGTTGGAAAATCTGGGCTAAAGGGAGAGGCTGAACAGGCTGGGGCTGTTTTCCCTGGAGTGTCGGAGGCTGAGGGGTGACCTTATAGAGGTTTATAAAATCATGAGGGGCATGGTTTGGGTAAATAGACAAGGTCTTTTACCAGGTGTGGGGGAGTCCAAAACTAAAGAGCATAGGTTTAGGTTGAGAGGGGAAAGATATAAAAGAAACCTAAGGGACAATTTTTTCACGCAGAGGGCGGTACGTGTATGGAATGAACTGCCAGAGGAAGTGGTGGAGGCTGGTACAATTGCAACATTTAAAAGGCATCTGGATGGGTACATGAATAAGAAGGGTTTCGAGGGATATGGGCCAAGTGCTGGCAGTTGGGATGCGATTATTTTAGGATAGCTGGTCAGCATGGGCGAATTGTATCTCTATGACTGTATATCTCTATGACTCTATTCCTTTAGTGTCACTGTGTAAAACTATGAGAACTCCCTTTATAACTCATGATTCGGAGATGCCGGTGTTGGACTGGGGTGTACAAAGTTAAAAATCTTTGTCACATTACAGGTGATCACCATTGCACCATACACACACACACGGATATTCCTACACACACATGCACACGGACAGATACACACAGACGCGCACACAGACACCCACACACACCCTTATAGACACACAGACTCCCACACATGCACCCCCTCACAGACTTAAGACACTCTGCACTCACTACACCCGAGAATGCAACTTTAAAAAAAAAGGGTTTTGTGATTTACACATGAAAGAAGTGAAACTATCACTGTATTCTAACAGATGAAAGGCTTAACAGACAATCAATTCTTCAATGTATAATTACAGTTACATCACACTGCAAATTTTTGCTATAAATTCTGTGTTACGACCGAGCCC
>NC_057746.1:9272682-9279768 GCF_004010195.1 Chiloscyllium plagiosum | reverse complement strand
AGATCTTTCATGAAAGAAGTGAAACTATCACTGTATTCTAACAGATGAAAGGCTGAACAGACAATCAATTCTTCAATGTATAATTTCAGTTACATCACACTGCAAATTTTTGCTATAAATTCTGTGTTACGATTGAGCCCTCCACAATCACCTGATGAAGGAGCGTCGCTCCGAAAGCTAGTGTGCTTCCAATTAAACCTGTTGGACTATAACCTGGTGTTGTGTGATTTTTAACTCCCTTTATAACAGCACAGTGGGGTGTACCTATGCCACAAGGACCTCAGATAATGGTGGAAGGTATTTCAATACCAATGTCTCAAAGATAATTTGGGACAGGGAATAGATTGACAGCGATTTCCATATTTCGTAAATAATAGTACAGCGATTACAGATTAAGTGTAGTGTACCATTGGGTGTATTCCCAGACACCAATATGGACAACATTACACGTCCCACTCTGATCAATGTGCACTAAGACCTGGATGTAGAGAGAGAGAGCATCAGCGAGGGGTCCCAGCCTGATCTGGAATTGAGTCCCAGTGGAAAGTCTGAAAATCAACTAAGCTGATGTTCCACTCACCTCGTGCTCAATCTCTCAATCTGAGGCCCCATGTTTCAAACTGCATCTTTAGTGAGATCCCTGCGCCAGTGAATAGAACCCAGCATGAGGCCGCACACTCAGAAGAAATGGAGAGAGGTAGAGAGTGCAGGAACCTCTCTAGAAAGCAGACACAAAGCTGTAAGGTTTCTTACCCGGAGAGATGATCTGTTTCATTTGCTTCTACACTGTGTAGAGTAACGGGCCTCGGAATCCTTTGTATTTCCTTCTCGAAAACGCAAGGCTCTCTTTGGAGCATTCACTTCCTTCTGGTTCATCTCCCTTGCAACCCTGGATTTCACTGCCTTCTTCTTCACCTTCATGCCTCTGGGCACTTTTCACTTTGTCCTCTTTGACCAAGTATCTGTTTGAATGAGATCGGTTTAATCACTCAATGCTGACTGCGACCTGTGAGCAAAGCTATTTATGGGTTTAAATAAGACACTCACTTTTCTCTCAATGTCTTCGCTTCCTGCAGGACAGAGAATCAGAAACATTAATAAACATGCGGTACTATTTCGATTGCCCCATCAATGGTGTGGTTGAAATGTGAAAGGACCTGGATGGACATTCTCACTGACAAGTTCCAGTGTAATGTGATACCACGGCAGCTAATGTCCCTCCCCACACCTGAATGCATTCAACACATTTCCCTCTGCTGCTGTTCAACAATGACTTACTGCTGCTTTCCCAGTAACTCCGGGCCTGCCCTGGTCTGTGTAGCCTCGAGTGATAATTTACCCAATCTCAGCATGCCCCTGACAGTGAGGCAGCATCCAGACTACCAGCTCCTGGACACTTTAAGGCAACACATGCGCCTGTGTACACATAAAATGTGAATCGGATTAGGCTCATTGTGGTGCCCTGCAGGGGCTGAACCCCTGCAATGTCACTGTCCTTGACAGGGGTGAGACGCTGAGAAACCTCAGAAGCCAAGTAGGAACCTGCAATAGAGGAAAGCTGAGTCATCCTTGGGAAATAGTCGGATGATGAGCTTGCAAGTTACTTATGACGAGGGTCAGCCCATTTAGAAGACAGTGCTCCCCTATCCTGCATCAGCTGATTGGTTCCTTGCCCAATACCATCCTTCAGCTCATTGCATTTGTTCAACGCAATTTTCGGATAGCAACTTCCCCATGTCAGTTCCACACTTACAATCTGACAATTTACATTGGGGTTTGTATTGCTATCCTCATACCCTGTTTATGCCTGAATAGACTCTCATAGAACATAGAACAATACAGCACAGAATAGGCCCTTTGGCCCTCGATGTTGCGCCGCCTGTGAACTATTCTCAGCTCGTCCCCCTACACTATCCCATCATCATCCATGTGCTTATCTAAGGATTGTTTAAATCTCCCTAATGTGGCTGAGTTGACTACATTAGCAGGTAGGGCATTCCACACCCTTATGACTCTCTGCATAAAGAACTTGCCTCTGACATCAGTCTTAAATCTACCACCCCTCAAGTTGTAGTTATGCCCTCTCATACAAGCTGACATCATCATCCTAGGAAAAGGTCTTTCACTGTCGACCCTATCTAATCCTCTGATCATCTTGTATGTCTCTATCAAATCCCCTCTGAGCCTTCTTCTTGCCAATGAGAACAGGTTCAAGTCTCTCAGCCTTTCCTCATAAGACCATCCCCCCAGACCAGGCAACATCCTGGTAAATCTCGCTTTGCACCTTTTCCAATGCTTCCACATCCTTCCTGTAATGGGGCGATCAGAACTGTACAAATTATATTCCAAGTGTGGCCGCACCAGCGTTTTGTATGGTTGCAGCATGATGAGCTTGCAAGCTGCTTATGATGAGGGTCAGCCCGTTTAGAAGACAGTGCTGCCCTATCCTGCATCAGCTGATTGGTTCCTTGCCTAATACCATCCTTCAGCTCATTGCATTTGTTCAACACTGTTTTGGAGGCGAGGTAATTATGGGACACAGGGCAGCCAACCTCATATATACACACCCCTCCATTCCTGCTCATACTGCATTGAAGCAGGGGAGCTGGGTGTCTGAGCTCATATCATTTCTGTCACTCAAAGTCAACACTCCCTCCTTTTCTCCAAAGTGACGTGTTCAACTCACACCAGTCTTGCATTGTTGCAGAGTTTCCTGACACTGGGGATTAACTTCACTGCTTTTTTATTCCTGACGCAGCGGACGGGTCAAGATACACATTGAGTTTCAGATTTTGAAATCAGCATTGTTCAGCTTCAAACGCAAGCTGTGGTTTTCTTTACTGTTTTTGCATGCCTATTACGGGAATGAGCTGGAAATGTGTTGCTGGAAAAGCGCAGCAGGTCAGGCAGCATCCAGGGAACAGGAGAATTGACGTTTCGGGCATAAGCCCTTCTTCAGGAATGAGGAAAGTTTGTCCAGCAGGCTAAGATAAAAGGTAGGGAGGAGGGACTTGGGGGAGGGGCGTCGGAAATGTGATAGGTGGAAAGAGGTCAAGGTGAGGGTGATAGGTCAGGACGAAGATTGCAGGTTAGGAAGGTGGTGCTGAGTTCGATGAATTTGACTGGGACAAGGTGGGGGGAGGGGAAATGAGGAAACTGGTGAAATCCGAGTTCATCCCTTGTGGTTGGAGGGTTCCTAGGCGGAAGATGAGGCGTTCTTCCTCCAACCGTCGTTTTGTTGTGGTCTGACGATGGAGGAGTCCAAAGACCTGCATATCTGACGATGGAGGAGTCCTTCCTATTACGGGAATGAGTTTTAAACTGGAATAAAACCTTCCACTTGGCACACGCATTGGGCGCTCTATGATCAAAAACAGGATGGAGAATAAACTCTCTTTACATTGTCAGATCAGACCTGTCCCAAGACCAATCCTGCTCTTACTCAATCAGTGGAACATGTTTCATTTCCCGCACCAGCTACCTTTCCTTTCTCCTTGTAGCCACTGACAGTTAGACTGGTGGTTTTTGTGCAGGGAGTTCATGCCCATTCAAAGTTACTTGGAAACCAGCCAAACTAAATGACATAGCACTGCAACAGGGAGAGTGTGAGGACCGCAGATGCTGGAGATCAGAGTCGAAAAGTGTGGCACTGAAGAAGCGCAACTGGTCAGGCAGCGTCCGAGGACTAGGAGAGTCGATGTTTCAAGCATGAACCCTTCATCGAAGCAAGATGAGAGTGGTGCTGGTAAAACACAGCAGGTCAGGCAGCATCCAAGGAGCAGGAAATCGACGTTTCAGGCAGGAGCTCTTCATCAGGAGCGCCTCTTCATCGAGGTGTTGACTGTCCAGCTCCTTGGGTGCTGCCTGACCGGCCACGCTTTTCCAGCACCACACTTTTTGCCTCATAACACTTTAACAGCAGACAGAGGCTTTCACTCCATTGAGTGGACTTCAGATTGGTTCCACAGGTCAGCGCAACATTAAAAGCTGAAGGGCCTGTACTGTGCTGCAATGTTCTATGTTCTATGCTCTCTCCAACTCCCCCACCAGTATATCATGTTTACATGCTGCCCAACTTTTCTCTTCCCAGCACCAGTTTCAAGCCACACACGTACTGGCAGGAAACAGTTGGTTTATGTTTGGGTTTATGCTATACTCAAACCGCACCCCCATCTCTTCATCTACAAGGACATTATCAGCACAACCTTCTATTCCATTGACATTTGCGTTCATCCGGCTTCTCCTCAAATGGTTCAACATTTCCCAGAAGTCACGCAGCCCCAGGTTATAGGCCAACAGCTTTATTTGAAATCACCAACTTTCAAAGTGCAGCTCCTTCATCAGGTGAAGTTGCCAGATGAAGCAGAAGCGTTTCAATCGCTTGTGATTTCAAGTCAACTGGTTGGACTATAACCTGGTGTCGTGTGGCTTCTGACTTTGTCCTCTCCAGTCCAACACCGGCACCTCCACGTCGTATCCACACGTGTCAGCCCGCTGCTCCATGTACTAGGTTATAACCTCACCTCGGAGAATGAGGTTTCTCCTTCCTGAATGTATTACTGACTGTCTCACACTGTGGTACTTCTCCGGGTTTTAGTCTCTCCAACAAGTGGAAACACAATAAGCAATCCAATCAAGTACTATGTTAGAAATCACACAACACCAGGCTATAGTCCAACTGTAACCAAGTACTGCTATCTTTTGAAAGATCTCTTTCACTGCTGAGCGGTCTGTTCTCGAGAGACAAAGAGCCCCAGTCATTTCGGCTCTGGTTTTACACTTATTAATCTTTTTGGCACCTTCTCTCGTGGCTCTGTATCCTTTTTGCATTCTGAAGACATTCATGTATGATCTCTCCTAGGTTCAGCTGTGTGTATGCGTGCTTTTGGTAGTGTATGGATATGTGTGTTTGAATGAGTACATGTTTGGTGTGTGTTTGTGTGTGTGCAGGCAATGTGCATATGTGTGCGTGCCTGTAGAGTGTGTGTGAGATGAGTGCAGGTTTGGGGAGGGTGTATGTGTGATGTGTGCACGTTTGGTGTGTGTTTGTGTGAGCTGAGTGCTCGTTTGGAATGTATGCAATGTGTGTGCAATTGGCCAGTGTGCATGTGTGGTGTGTGTGTATATGGTATGTGTTTGTATACGTGATGTATGCACACGTACAGTTGTGTGTGTTTATGTGGTATGTGTGTATGTATGTGGCGTGCGTTTGGTTGCATGCATGGATGTGATATGTGTGGTGAGTACATGTGATATGTTTATGTCTGTGTGTGTGTGTGTGTGTGTGTGTGTGGATGATGTGCGTGGTGCCTTGGTGTCTCTATGTCTGTGTGTGTATACATTGTATGTTTGTCTGTGTGGTATATGTGTATCTCAGTGGGGTATGTGTGCGTGTGTGTTGTATGGTGTGTATGTGGAACCATTTGATAAGTTTCTGTTCTCTACTTTGTCTCTCGTGTCTGGATTTCACCTGGGCCTTCTGTCCTTTACCCCATTCTGAATTCTGCCTCAATGTTACACACAAGTCTTTTGTCTTTCCTGGTTCAGATACAGTCCATCTCTTCTCTCTCATTCCTTTACTCTGGCTCCATCAAACTGCAGCAGGGTGAGGTAATTAGTCTCACAGAGATGTATAGCACGGAAACAGGCCCTTCTGTCCAACTCATCCATGCTGACCAGATATTCTAAATTAATCTAGTCCCATTTGTCAGAATTTGGCCCATATCCCTCTGAACCCTTCCTATTCATGTACCCATCAAGATGCATTTAACTATTGTTATTGTACCAGCATCCACCACTTCCTCTGACAACTCAATCCATACACACACCACCCTCTGTATGAAAAAAAAGTCCCTTTTAGATCTTTCCCCTCCCTCCTGAAACCTATGCCCTCTCATTTTGGACTCTACTACCCTGGGAAAAAGACCTTGTCTATTCACCATAACCATTGACCTTAATGATTTTATAAACTTCTAAGGTCACCAATCCGTCTCCGACGCTCCAGGGAAAATAACCCTAGTCGATTTAGCCTCTCCCTATAGCCCGAACCCTCCAACCCTGGCAACACCCTTGTAAATCTTCTCTCAACCCTTTCAAGTTTCACAACACCTTTGCTACAGCAGGGAAACAAGAATTGAACACAGTATTCCAAAAGTGGCCTAACCAATGTCCTGTACAGCCACAAAATGATCTCCCAACTCCTGTACTCAATGCATTGACCAATAAAGGCAAGCATTCCAATCGCCTTCTTCACTGCCCTGTCTGCCTGCAACTCCACTTTCACAGGACTATGAACCTGCAAACCAAGGTCTCTTTGTTTGACTATACTCCTCAGGACCTCACCATTAAATGTCTAAGCCCAATCCTGATTTGCCTTTCGGAAATGCAGCACCTCACATTTATCTAAATTAAAGTCCATCTCCCACTCCTCAGCCCATCTGATCAAGGGCCAAGTACTGAGAGGTAACTTTCTTCGCTGTCCACTACAGCACCAATTTTGGTGATATCGGCAAATTACTAACCATACCTCTTATTTTCACATCCAAATCATTGATACTTGTGGGATCTCTCTATGAAAGCTCAATTCTCTATGATACCCATTTCTCTATGATTATCCTGCACATTGGGGATTGCTGTGATGGTTTCTGAGCCCCATGACTAAGTGCTGTTCACTACTGCACCAACACTTTGGGATTTAATTATAATGGATCACCTTGAGAAAAGAGAGATTGCCTTGGTGTTTTATGGCTGCGCTGATGTTTGAAATCTTCTTCTCAAATGACGCTAGATCCTCATCAAATCTTTTCATATTTTTCTCCATTCGTTGTAGGTCCTCCTTCTTTTGTCTCCTCAGCTCTTCAATTAAATGTTGTTCCTTGTTTTCAACAAATTGATGGATTTTGGCAAACTGTACAGAGATGCCATGTTCCAAGGATCGAGTGAGTTCCTAAGACAGTGAGAAAGATCATTGAGACAGAGTGTTGGCTTGGATCACAGAATTATGACAATTGTACTCACATCCAGTTCCAAAATTGTCCTCTCCTGCTGCTGTTTTAATCCATTCTTACTTTTCTTTTCCTTTTCCAC